>NC_140932.1:75958354-76245854 GCF_014529385.1 Adiantum capillus-veneris | reverse complement strand
CTCTCTCTCTCTCTGTTTCTTTTTCTCTCTCTCTTTCTCTCATAGTATATTTCATATCTCACACACAAACACAACACACACACACACACACAAACACACACACACACACATATAGACACAAATAGAACACACACCTACACACACACACACACATACATACACACACAAACACACACATACACACACAAATACAACACACACAGAGAGACACACAAACACACACACATACACACATAGACGTCTACACACACACACAACCACTCTCTCTCTCTCTCTCTCTCTCTCTCTCTCTCTCTCTCTCTCTCTCTCTCTCTCTCTCTCTCTCTCTCTCTACTAAAGGCGCGCGGAGACAGCCACCTCTGGTTTGGATGTCTCTTTGTGCGCCTTTAGTACTGTGCAAACGTAAGTAGAATGAGTGAGAGAGATGGAGTGTATCCACGAGTGTGTGTGTGTGTGTTTTATAGAGAGAGGAAGAAAAAGTGGAGAGACTGGGGAAGGGGAGAGAGAGAGAGAGAGAGAGAGAGAGAGAGAGAGAGAGAGAGAGAGAGAGAGAGAGAGAGAGAGAGAGAGAGACTCCTCTATTGTTATACAGTGAAATGGCTAGGACAAAGGCCACTGCAAGGAAGGCAGGCAAGGGACCAGGATTAGCAGCTAAGGCCAATAGCAGATCTGCAACCCCAAAGAAGAGACCTGGAAAACCAAATAAAATTCTGAAAGGTCCAAGGGTGAAGAATTTACAGAGCTACATGGGACTTTTTAGAGAAATCAGGAAGGCACAGAAATGTGTAGATTTGTGCATCCCAAAGCTGCCCTTTCAGAGGATGGTGAGGTCCATATGTGAAGAAGCTACTTGGGGCACTAAAAGGTGGAAAGTGGTGGCATTGATGGCTCTACAAGAAGCAGCAGAGGACTTCCTGCTTGAGTACTTTAGTGACATGACCATTGTAGCAGCCCATGCCCACAAGGTGACTATAATGGACAAAGATAGTGAGACACTAAAAAGGATAAGGTGGAGGTATGACAAACTGCTGGTCCCCAATGTCTGCAGGGATAAGAAAATGAGGGAAATTTTGCTATACCCCCCTGAGCTCTTGCCACAACTCACAGTTGTAGATGTCACACATGATGTGAATACAAGGGCAAGGGCAGAGACGCTTGCTCGCCAAATAGAGGACATGAGGGAAGCAAAGCTTAAGGAGAAAGCAAAAGTAGCAGTGGAGTCGCAGAGTCAAACATAATGCAATGTGACCCTGTCCATAGAGGCAAGCAACAAAGAAACTCTACTTTCAATGAAGGATGGTTTGCTTGCAGAGATACCATCTATAGATGGAGCCAGAAAGCTGGCTCTGGAAAAAGTGGACATAAATTTATTGCTGAATCCAGATGCTCAGATCTCAGACACAATTATCTATACTTGTCTTAAGTAAGTGTTACTATCTTGCTAACTTTGAAAAATCAGATCATAGGTGTACTAACTCAGGTACACTCTCTGCAGCTTTGATCAAAAGTCAACTTCCACCGCACACCCACACGGAGGTGTTTCTTCTTGATCCACAAATGTCAGTGATTATTAGACAGAAGAATAGTCCATCTGGCACATTTGAGAGTTGGCTTCTCCATTGTGCTATGCTGGAAGTAATTGTCATCATCTTTCCATATGAGAACAACCATCACTGGAGTCTCATATGCCTTGATGTTGACCAACTAGCAGTGTGGGTTTTCAATTCAATAAAAGGAACCCACCCTGAAATTAGGCTGTAAGTGTTATGTATCAGAAAGTGTTTCTTTTAGATATCCATGTAAATTTGAAGCCTTAAGCTAACATCTTGATACTACTTTGTGCAGTTGTATAAAGAGGTTGTTGCTTGCTTATGGCAAGCTATGTGGAAGGTATAAACTATACAAGGCCCCAATCAAAGATGTACCTGTCCCAAATCAAACCGATGGAAATTCTTCCGGTTGGATATGTCTTCTCCATGCAGAATATGTCCTGCAAAGCTACTTTGCATTAAAATCTTTCATGACTAAGGTAGCCATTTGGCAATGCATTCAGTCAGTTTTGGTTTTCTTTATACAAGACTTCTCACCATGTGGTCTTTCAATTTTGTAGAGTGATTTAAAAAACTACACATATGATGATTTGCAAAGATATCGAGTAAGTCTAATACAACACCTGCTTACTATGTCGAGCCCCAGAGAACCTGAAGATAGCGGCTTGGACGACCGCACAATTGATATGACAATACATGACGTGCCACCACGACAAACCCCTGCATCAGATACAGTGGAATCACAAACGGGCCGAGGGGGTCATACCAGCCGAAGATGAGAGAGCCGAGGATGAAGAAAGGTCAAATGAGCATAAGGAAGGTGCTAGTGTACAACCAAAGGGGCTTATGGAGGAGACAATGAAAGAGCCAAGTAAGCTAGTGGAGGAGCCAAAAGAACCCATGGATGAAACCCTGGATGAGGAAAGCAGGTCTACGAATGAGCAAAAGGATATGGATGAGAAAAGCAGGCCTAGGGATGAGCAAAGTGATATGGATGAGGCAAGGATGGATGAGGAAAGCAGGCATATGGATGAGCAAAAGGATATGGATGATGCAAGCCAGCCAACAGAGGCAAAGGAAAAGACCTTGGAGGAAACCCTGAATGAGGCAGAAAGAGCCATGGGGGAGACCCTTGATGAAGATGTGAATGATGACTATGAAGATGTGAATGATGAAGCTAAAGCAGAGGATAGCAACAAGGACAACAACACTATAGAGACCCAGTATGGACCCTTGCTACCTATAGATACGGTTGTTCTGGTAATGTCTATTCAAGTATGGCAAAATATGTTCAGCTTCTAACTACTTATATGTACTTGTCAACTTTTACAGAGGTTGATTATCTTGGACCTCAATGGATTGCTGCTGGTGCGCGTGCCTTTGAATATAGCAGACCCCTTCGAGGATTTGCAAACATTTCGGATGGGAACTTGTCGAGTCGTGGTTTGTCCAGGAACCAAAGAACTTATTCAGTTTCTTCTTCCGCGCTTCAGAGTTTCCGTATGGTCTTCAATGCAAAGGCAAAACTTGTCGCCACTAGTTACAATAGTTTGCGGTGTATGTGGCGCTCACACATCAGATTCTGCCTTTTTGTATGATCAAAGAAAATGTGCTACCGTCGAGGGCCACTACCACCCTAACAAACCACATGTACCTCATTTGTACAAACCGTTTAGCCAAATCGATGTACCCTTTGATGCAAATAATACACTACTGATTGATGATACTCCTGAAAAGGGAGAACTAAATCCACCAGGAATAACTATCTCACCACCCTCTTTCGAGGGGCATTCCTTTGATTTTTACCTTGAAGACATTTTGATTCCATACTTACAGAAATTGTATCTCAGTCCATTGTTCACGGACGATTTGTACTTTCTAATGAATTAAGATGACTCTTCTATCATGTCTTTGTCTTGCCTAACATTGAGAGAGAGAGAGAGAGAGAGAGAGAGGGGGAGAGAGAGAGAGAGAGAGAGAGAGAGAGAGAGAGAGAGGGGGAGAGATTTGACATGCTAAAGAAATGTATTTCAAGAACACTTATATTCACAGAGCACAATTGACAAATGAGCTCAAAAAACTTCATGTATTGAAAGTCATTCGTATACACTTGGGTTCACAAGAATCTCTGTTACATTGACACTATTTCAACCCGACCATCCAACTCTTTGCACAAAATATCTTTTTCCCTACGCCGCATCAGCTTACGACCAGCTAGGAAAAAGGAAAAATCTGAAATCTCCTTGTCCAGTGACTCTTCAATTATGTTGTGCCGGAACTACAGAAGACTACATAGCTCCCTTATTGTAACCACCAACATTAGGCCATGCTCTTTATCAATCACTTCCACATCCACGGCAGGATTATCTTCCAAACCTGCAGAAACCTGGTCCATAGGAATGTACTTACCTCTAAGCATTTGTGATCGCATATACCAAAAGGACACTTATAGTGATTGGCTTGATCATGTACTTGACAACTAGAGTGTCAAGCGCGACCTCGCACCGTATGCCAATCTCTTCCTTTACATACTATCCTCTGTCAAGAAGTTTGTCACAGGATGACTGCTGAAATAACTTGCACATGAACATAGTTTTCGTAACACGTATATTGTAGTTATGAAACAACTCTATGAACAGTGTAGCAGGACAAAAGTTTGCAGTTCTAACCAGTTTAGTGGGAATAGAGATACGTAGAGACCTCTGTATATCCTTGTAGAGCTTCCTTCGCATTGCCTCCACCATTGTTTCCTCAGGAACTGACCAGTCCACAATGTTCCAATCGGTTGGTAGAGGTACTTTCACCAACATGCCTTTCTTATTCCCTGGGCTGAGTTGGTAGAAGTGGTCATAGAAAAATATTCCTTCATCAGCCAGGCTTTTGCTGCTTCTCCCTGAATACTGTAGAGAACCAATGTGGGCATGAACAACAAGGAAGAGGCCTATTATGCACTCCACAGGCTCCCATTGCTCATAAGAAGAGGGATAAACATCTGCAAAATATATAACAAGAGTTAAACTAAGAGTATCAATAATTCAAAATGACAAATCTAATGTAGTATAACAAGATGTGAAGAATGGAGACATTGTTCATAAGAAGAGGGATAAACGTTGTAGAATATATAAGAAAAGCTATAATGAGAGTATCAATAAGTGAAATGACAAATCAAATGCAGTTCAGATGTCAAGAATACTTACAATTACAATGTGGTTGATGTATATCTGACACATTTCCACCGTTTGCTATCACGTCTGGATGGGTAAACACATGCTGAACAAGAACTTCCTTTACAGATCTTTTGCCGATTTCAACTTTGAAATCCAACACTCTAGCCTTCCATGCTGAGTGGTAAACATTGATAGCACTAGACCTCTTGGATCTTCTTGGTTGCATGAGGACCCATGAACCTTTGTTTATCCTTTGTCCAACCCATTGGTTCTCTGCACTTATTGAAGTTGATATTGTAATTGAGGATATGCTACTACTTGGCCTTCTAGGCAAAGTGCACTTGTTGGTAGTTGGTATGAGAGACCATAAACATCTAGAGCTTCTTGGGCGAGAAGACGTGGAAGCCATAGCTCTCAGAGAAAAGCTTTAGTGGAGGGAGATTCACTTTGAAAGCATTCTAATGAAGGGAAAGTGTTTTAGAATTCCAATATCTTGTGCACGCTTAATGGTCACCCTCCAGTACGTTAATGACCATAAGAGAATATCAGCAGTGGGACCACACACGCACCTAACAGCTCGGTAAAAGCAAGGAAGTTACAATGCCACAATCCTAGATTCGTGAAAGTTTTTAGGGTATTTTCCTATTTTTTGAGTCTTTCCACGTACTTTCCTACGTAACATAGCCCTATTGCTCATTGGACGCGCTCTATTTTTCTCTCTCCTTCATATGGCCCTCCAAATGACCTCAAAAATTTCCTAGTGCGATAGTGTGATGGTAAATTCATGTTTCCCTTCTCTGACTCCCCTTTACCATCACTATCTTCTTTCGTAGTCCATTCTCACGTAAAGACCGTTTCAGTTCTTGGTATTTCTGTTTACGCTCCAGTTTGGTCCACTCTTGTTCTTTTGTTGTTCCTTTGTTTGATTTTTGAGATTTTTGTGATTTTGTTTCTGTTTTAGCTTTTCGTACTTTTTTTATTTCTTCTCGTGTTCTTTCCCTTCGATCTTTTGAGAATCTTCCTGATATTTGATCTTTTACACAATCCTCTGCTTTTACAAGCATCAAATAGTGAGTTTTATCTTTTATCCTGGGCATTTGGTTCTCTCTCACTTTGTTTCCTGCTCGTTTCCTCCTATAGCGCTCCTGGTGTCTAGGGTGCTGATTAGCAAAATCATAAAACTTGATATTCTCGGTTTTCCTTCTATGCTCACTTGAGGTGTCTGAACACTCATTATTTGTATCATCATTTACTTCCAGATGTTCAGAGGAGTTATAAAACTCTTCTTGTTCTGGTGGTTCTATCATCTCATCTTCTCCTGGTATAATGCTTACCATGTAGTACGGTAGCACATCATAGCCATCCTTATCGCAAAATTTTGTTGTTGGACTATCTGTAATGATACAGACATCCAATGTTGCTAGTATGTGTTCCCATTCTAGAGGTTCCAAGGAATCTTCAGGGAAAGGTTCCAGAATATACTCCTTGTCTTCAATTGCTCTTTCTAAGACGCGTTCCTCTCTTCTTAAGCTTCCACAATGTGAAGCTCCGCACACCCATAGCTCTTTTTGTTTCCCTAACCATGCTGGGAGTTCTGATCCTGCTACTGTAGCTGAATCAAACTCTTCCACAAGTGTTTGGTTGACATCTTTGTAACTATGGTCTTTCAGGTGTATTTTAGTTGTTGTCTCGCCATGTCTAAGGTATATGTGGTCGTATCCCCAATCTTGGACCATCTTCAATTGTCGCATGAATGGTCTTCCCAAGATGATCTCATAATTTTTCTTTTTGTCAAAATCGACTATTGCAAATGTATGCTCATACTCGATCCCGCACGAAGTGACAATCACTTTTTCTAAGAGTCCTAGAGGCTTCTCCATGAACCCATCTGCCAATTGCAATTTCATTCTAGTAGCTCTTAAAGCTGGTTTTCCGCATTTTTTCCAGATTTCCTTGGTGGTGATCGCAACTCCTGCTCCACTGTCAAGAATAGCTTTGGAAACTACTCCTTGGAATTCTACTGGTAGCGTGGTGTTTCCATCTTCTCCCTCGCAATACTCTCCAACCTTGTTTAATGGTACTGGCCTAGTGTTTAGTTGAGGCCTTTAGTTGAGGCCTGTCCAACTCTCTGATCCCTTCCTGTAGCCTCAAGGTGGGTCTCTCACTCCAAATTCTTCTAGGCATTTACCTACTGTGGTCCACATGTTTGGTCGTAACCTTAGGAGTTCAGCTAATGTGATTGTGCATGCCACCGGGGTGGACAATAACTCAATCAATCCTTGTGAATCCATCACTTGTTAGAAGAAAGTCTTTGAGATGGGATTGCTCTCACTTCAGACTTGGCTTCATACTCTCCTAGGTAAGAGGGTAAAGTTTTCAGTGAGTCTGGTTGGCTGTGCCTCGAACTAATTGATCCCTGGTCTCCCCCTTGTGAATGTATCTCAAAGTTCATTTGTGACCTTGCCTCAAATTATTCAATAGGAGGTAAGATCACATTCTTCTCTTTTCTCGTGCTATTCATGTGGTTACTCATCCTGTTAGCCTTGGACTCACAGATTTGCTTCCACAGATCGTCTAGACCGTTACAGTCCTTTCCCATTTCTGTCAATGTTTTAGGCTGGAACCCATCACTTTACTCATCTGTTGTATTTGGCACTATGATAGGCTCTCCTCTGGACTCATAGGCATTCATGAGTCTTTCCTTTGTTTCTACTAGTTCCTCTAAAGTTGGTTGGATAGGGGTTAGAGCTGGTACTTCATGCCAATTTGTAGGTTTACCCAGCGAGTCTTCCATCAATGATTGAGCTGTTTCAATCATCTTTTTACACATTTCCAACCTTTGTTTTTCTATTTCAGCATATGGATAAGTCATCCACCTTTGCTCCTGGGTTTGGTTCTTTTTGCGTCTGGCTTCATAAGCTTTTAGAAGCGCATCCAACTGCTCATTTACCTTGTTTGCCAGTACAAATCCTCCTGCTCCTGCACTTTTAGGCTCTGCTATTTCCTTGGGTGCTACGGTTGCCGTGGTGTGTGAACTTAAGCTAGCTAGATCCTCTAACCACTCTAATCTATCCTTTGTATGTTTTAACTCCTCGGATAGAGCTGTTTGCTCTCGTTCTTTCCTGGCTTTCATACGCGCCTTTCTAGCTTTCCAAGTGCTTCTTTGATTTCTCGTTTCTGAACTTTGGGCATCAATTTTTGGCTCTTTCATTATGGGTTCGTTCGTCATTCTTTGAGCTTGGACTCGTGTCACAGCCTGAATAGGTATGATTGTTTCATTTTCTGACCCTCCACTGGAAGGTACTGTTCTAGCATGTTCAAGGTGGTTTTTGCTCCTTTGCTCGGGTTTTTAGGGCAATCGGGAATCAAATAAGTACTCCACACTCGGTGCAATATGCGTTGACTCTAATGATTTCATCATGAGGACAGTCTCTTAGCCAATGGTCTCCACCACACTTGTAGCAGGGTCCCTTGGGTTGTTGAGGTGCTCCTTGAGCTCCCCTTTGTTGGTATGCATGTCTCTGTCCACCCATGCCTCCGTTGGCTATGAGCAAGAATGTTTGTTCATCTAAGCTATATCTTCCTTCTCCTGCTGCATGTGTAGCTGTTGGTGGTCCTGTACTTCCTATCATGCTCCATGGTTCTGGTGTCGAGGGTTCTTCCGGTGGATAATAGGCGGAGTTTTCCGCATATCCATTGGGATCTTCATAATATGCATGCATAGGCACCAAAGCCTTTTCCTCCGATTCGGTTACGGTTCGTGTGTATCTCATACCGGTTGGTCGTAATCCTGGTAGGGGTGGTTGTTGCCCCAACACCGGTTGTGGTATTTCTACACCTACAGGTCCTGGTAGGTTGCCTGCTTGATACCTAGGCATGGGTGGAACTTGAGGAGACGCTCCCTGAGATTGGGGAGCGTAAGGTCTTCTGTACGCCAAACCCCAGGCTAAACAGCCCAAGTGGTGTGCTATTGAACAAAAATGGACAAACCATGGGACAGAGGAATGTTATTATAACAAGGGATCTCCACGTCCTAATCGATATACCTCCTCAGGTCTTCTGTAGTAGGCTGGTTCCTCTCCCAGTGGTGCTCCTAAGCCATAATTTCTAATAGTTCTCGCCAGAGATGGTTCATCTCTTCGAGCTCGTTCTATGGGTGGTCCTCCAAGCTCTGTTGACCCTTGAGTCTTTGGCTTACTCTCTCCTTGATACCTTGAATAGAGTGGTGGTTCTTGCAAATCCCTTAGCCCTCGTGCGGCTTGATAACTATCTCAGTTTCGGTCTTGTTCCAATGTTGCATTCTGTTGAAGCCATGCCTGCAATGATGGCTGAGTTACTGGTTGGTTTTGATTGTTGAACGTCTGCGGTCAGGTAGAATGTGAGGTGGCGTCATAATTTTTTGAAAAGGGATTCGTCGACTTGCTAGGGGTGTAGGTGGTTGTTGGAAGGTCGTCTGGGGCGTATGTTGATGCTCCTGGAACTGTCGTCTTTTCTACCTCCTCTAGGAGAATACGTTGGTATTCTCGCCCGTATCTATCAACAAAAACTATATTGGAACTGTCGCCTTTTCTACCTCCTCTAGGAGAATACGTTGGTATTCTCGCCCATATCTATCAACAAAAACTATACCCTTCCCTATAGCAGTTTCATAAGAGAATAAGTAAAGAACCTTGTCTTTGCTCAATTCGTTTAAGTATGGTTCTTTGCTACGAAAGTAAGCGACTATACCCTCACTCTCATGCTTGTAGATTCCCACGTTCTCATTATAAGTTGAAACCCTGGTTGTAATTTTCTTATCATACATAAAAATTGCTCCAGGTCGATCAATGTTTGGTGGCAGTTCTTGAGCTTCTCAAACCATTTTTCCTTTCGCCACGTTATCTCCATATCTGTTGTAATCTTCAGGGTTACTGACTATCAGAGAGTGGTTCCCCTTTTCGTCTCGGAATCTATCTCCATCATCATAGACTCGAATTATCTCCAATCTCTGTGCCATCCTCTCTTCGATACAAATGCACTTGCGTCCTCGATAGTCAGAATAGACTAGGGCTCCCCTCGAGTTTGTTCCCTCTAAGAAGATCACAGTGAGCTTGGAATCATTCAAAGGATTTAGGGAGGTGCTTCCTCCTGGCATTGGTCCATCATAGATGAAACCTCTTGGCTGTTGACTACCCATCATGAAGAAAGACTTGTCTGAATAAGTGTCAGTATCACTACCTTCCTCAATAATCGGTGCTAGTGGATCTAGCCTTGCCTGAGTTACACTCTCCTCGATGGACACTAAGCTACCTTGGTCACTAGCCACCTTTTGGTCTCTAAAAATGTATCTTCCTGATCTTAAATTCATCAAACTTATCAATGCAATTTATCACAAATACAACCACTCACCTGGCAAAGGATCAGTCTCCGCACAACTTCTTGCTTTGCTGCTGAATATACCTGTACACAAGCGTTTAATTTCGGCAATCGAATCAAAGCATTTATTTGCTAGAGGTTATCTTAATAATGATTGGTATATTTGGAGAGTTAATCTCAACCACTACTGTATTTTATACACTGTTGATGTTCTGGATTAGGTCTGCTAATCTGGAATTGTACTTCCCTCGGATGTTGCTAAAATTATGTGAAAAAGTATGAATTCAGTCTTTGCTCTGTCAAATGGACAAACAAGGTCCAAATTCACTTCTGAAAGAAGTTCTGGAACCCTTAAGCCAAATGGAATCTCACTGTCTAAGCCCAATCAAATTTTCTCTTTAGTAGGCCCTAGTAGACATCCTACGTGTAGTATGTCTCCTGCTTTGTTTTGCCTGGATTTTTGCACTATGGATTCCCCTTGATGTGTTGAGTCGACAACACAATTGTTTTTTACTTTTTGATTTGGACACCTATAAGCTGTTCAATGGATCATAAATCTGTTCCGACAGCCTATTGCTGGTCTTGATCAGTCTAATCAACTCCAATTTGGACCAAAATTGACTAGGGGGCTTGCCTCAGGCTATACAACACCTTGCTATGCTCACTGTCAGTATCTGGCTTCAATTTCTCGCTTTAGACATCCTACACGTAGGATGTCTTTTTCATCAGAATGGCTTCAAATTCAAAACACAGGCTTCCCTTGAGTTTATGATTACTTTGGTATGCTCAAAATTTGGTTTGGAGTGAAAAATCACACAGAAGACATCCTACACGTAGCATGTCATTTTGGCCTGTTTGACCCCAGACTTGACCCACAGCTTCCTCTTGATGTCAGCAACCCAGTGGTATGCTTGGATTTTGGTTTGGATTTCAAAAGTCTCCAATTTTAGCTATTCTTGCCTTTTTCAGTCAAAAGTGCTAAAGTCCACTTTGAACCCAAATTTTATCACCCAAATGAGATGAAACCCCTCTCAGTCACTCATTATTTCATGCAGGTCATGCTGATGCAGCCATCATATGGTTTTGGTCTTAAAATAATGCTTTGGCACAATTTGGGTAGGATGTCTGGCAATTTCAGTCTATCTGGCCTTATCCTGTCAAGATATGGTCAAATTTTCACTTTCCATTTGAAAATAGGGTAAACCCCACCTTCTAAACACACTGGTCAACTCAAAATCCCAAAATTCCCCCCAGATTAGCTTGTAGACATCCTACGCGTAGGATGTATCCTGGCTTGAAATTAAATTTTTTCCTGACAGATATGCTCATGATGCTCTGCAGCTTTATCAGAAACACTCACAGTAACTTTTGGACCTCACTTCAGCTTTCAAACACACTTTTGTGTCTTTTACAAACTTGTGATGAATTTACCAAGCAAGTATACATGCATGAAGTGCTCTAGATCCTAAGTCATGATGTCCTACTTACTATACTCCTACTTATCATGTGAAATGGTGATAATGGTGTTTTGGTTGCTTTCTGGCCTCTCCAGACTCTCAAGCTCTCCTCTCACCGCTTCTACCACTCCAACTCCTACTCAAGAACTCAACTAATACCTAAAACTATCTTTGTCTACCTAAATCTACCTAAGTCAAAGGATCTAGGCCAGACACACGCTTCCTAGACTCCCTCTAAGACCTAGAGAGTCCTCCCCCCTCAGATCTTATCTAAATTCAAAATGAGACTCTTGGCAAGCCAAAAATACCTATCCTCAAGGACTAGTCTTGGTCACCTACCTAAGGTTTTCGTCCCCGACAGCGGCGCCAATTTTGGAAGGATACGCCGCGACGGACGTCAACACAACAAGAACTCACCTAGCAAGATTTGTCAGCTAAGGATGAAGCTCGACCCGCAGACGCGTGGAAGAAAGTATAAGGTGTCAACCTACACTCGACCGACTCCTAACTAATTCCTACAGAGGTCTCTACCCAATGTCTAAGTCACAGCCTTCAAGAGTGCATAAGAGGAAACTTCCTACAACGCTTTCTAGAGCCGAACACCACAGAACTTGAAGGAGACCCTACTATCACCAATAGGTCGCTCTCCCTAAGGTCTATGAACCAAAACCCCAACCCAAAACACCCAATGCAAAATCACGTAGGATGTCTGGCCGACATTTGCAGGTCTCCGTTTCTGAAATCTTAAGTGCCTAATGTGTAGCTCTACTCAATGTGAACGCGTGGATATGCTGCAATGAAAAATCGGACAATGTATGCTCGCAGAATCACCAGATAAAGCTCATAGAAGGAGCTCACAAAACCGGACCGTACACGCGCAATGTAGGTATCGGCGCGTAGCTCTCGTCGGGGGCAACACGTTGCACTTCTCCTCACTTGATTCTGAACACTGGTGCACACGTAGCGTCAAGACGAGCTCACACTCTCTCTCGTACACAGTACACTCACTCACAGACTTCAAAACTCTCCTTTTAAAAAATGACAAAAGGTTTTTCATTAATGTCAAAAAGTGGCATATATACCTTACAATTCTCAAACCCTAAAGTTCCAAATTCACCAACTACTCAATCTAACTACCAGAACTGGGATACAATCTGGAAACTTCTATTAAGCCCCAATATTTACAAGGTGAAAAATCGGGTTTCCTCAACAAATGAATAATTATAAAAAATGATAATCTTCCGAGTAGTCAGTTTCCGTGGGGTGTGTCCAGCTTCTAACAACCTCTCACTGACTCCCCTTCCTTTTGTTTGGCCTTTTGGAGTTGAGAAGCTATGGACCAAAGCATGCCTTCTTGTATGTGCTCTTTCTAGAACAATCTCCTAAGAGTAGGGTAATGTGTGTGCTGTGCAACCCTCAAGGTCCTCTACCAATCTCAAGCCTTTTTGCTCGGGGTCAAGGTTAAGTCCTTACACTTATGTAGCTCATTGTGCTCTTCCTAGGAATCACATATGTGTTTTATACCTTGATATTCTTTATAACGTTTCTATCACCACTAAATTTTTGGGTGAGCTTGGCCACTTAAACAGCCACACATATTCTCCATAGTAGATCGGATGATAGTTTGAGAAAATGTTGTCAAAACACCTAAATGGGTAGATATAGTGAGTGTAGGTGCTCTCAAAACAACGTGTGGAATAGGGGTTAACATTGGACTTAACATACGCATAGTCCTTGGGTCCCATGCCTGAGGTTTCCCTTGAAGAGGATGCATTGTGGCTCCCTATGGGTTGACTATTGTTGACTATGTGAGAACTCAAGTACCCAACTCATCCGGCTGCTATCATAGGGGCCTTTGCCTTCATGGCTTGGTGTTGTTCTACCATGCATAAGCTTTTGATTTCCTCCTCTCTAGCCGCTTGCATATGAAGTTTGACTTTTCTACACTTTTGCAAGACTCCTACCAACAAGATTAGAGCGATAGCCTTGTAGGGTCTTCAATAATTTAGTGGGTAGGATATCCACATGGATGCTCTTTGGGAGTACAGAGTCTACATGAGATGTGAAAGGTGAATCTACCTCACCAACCCCTTCATTTACTTCACTAGTTGTAGGTTCAGAGCAAGTAGCTCGACCTTTCCATTAGGTGACTAAATACTAGTTGTGGGTCCACGATAGGCACATTTTGACTTTTTCCTTGGGGTTTTTGTAGGATATCCCTCCATCTCGATGGTGCAGTCAAAGAGTGTCGATGCCAAAAAAAAGTGGAAAGTAGGATCAAGGCTTCCAAGTGTATGTCAGAATGTCAGAGCAAGTATGAAGACCCAATTCAAGCAAAGAAGTTCATGATATGTATGACTTATGCAAGCCAAGAGTATGGATTTGATGCTTGAAAAAAAAATGGTTTTCATGTGAAAAGACTCTTAGAATATGCAAGGCAAGTTGGGTAGTGAAGGCTATGTGGTTAGTGATAGAAAGAAAAGTGGATGAGAGATTTAAATCTATTGCATGAGGGAGGCCAAAAAGTGATAATCGGTAAAATTTCTCACAAACTTGTTTTGTGAATAAAAGACCTGTGAGGAGAAGGAAAGGGCCGTTTTGAACATTTTTTTGTGTCACATATGTAGGCAAAGTTTGCACCAGTTGAGATATATTTTGATTTTTGTAATTTGGTTTTTTTTTAGATTGCGAGTAGAATGGAGAAGAGAGAGAGAGCTCTGAGCGATTCTTCTTGTGTATGCTCCACTATACCCACATCACTTGGTGAAAGAAGCAGTCTTTGATTGCATCATCTTGGTTGTTGTCTTTCCCCATCCCTTCTTCTTTTCTCTTCTCTTGTGCAACTGTGTGGACATGTGTAGGCATGTGTGAGTCCCCGAGCCAATTGGTGTGTGTGAAAAGAGAGAGGTGTTATGTGTGTGGTTGGGAATTGGAAAGCAATAAAGCCAATTGGAATGCAGTAAGTTGTGCTTTTGTGTGTGATTGTGTGCTTGGGTGTGTTTAGATGAGTGTTTGCAACAATTTTTGGCTGTTCAATGTGTTTTTTGAGAGTATTGGGGTATTGTGATTCCACTTGGGTTATGGAGAGGATTGGGATGAATTGGGTGTGTGTAGACAAGTATGATTGTGTGCTTGGGTGTGTGCACACTAGTGTTTGCAATGAATTTTGGTTGTTCAATGTGTGTTTTTGAGAAGATTGGGGTTTTGTGATTCCACTTGGCCTATAGACAGAGATGTGTGTGTGTGTGTGTGTGTGTGTGTGTGTGTGTGTTTCCTTTTTCCCCCCTTCCAACATAAGAGTCTAAGGAAGAGTCACTAGCCACAATGTGTTGGTCTTCGATGGCACTACCTTGAGTCCTGTCCAAAGGCCAAGAACCTAACGTGGATAAATAGTGGATACTTGCATAAATTGAGATACTCTCTATTTTCTCATGCTCTATCACTCATCCAAAGCATAAACACAAGTGACTTTAGTGTCTTACAAGCATTGGTAAGCACCCTAAGACATTTTCCTTTAGCTTTTGTATGTTTTTTTCTTTGTTTTGTTAGTCATTTTCTTGTTTTTTTCTCTTTTTTCTAAATGCTCACAATGTACACTAGGGCATGCAATTGATCAAAATGAGTGTCTTACTTGGGAGATCTTGGAACACTTTACAACACATTTTTTGATCAATCAAGGTGTCCATAACCCTCAAAACAAGAAATTTCGACCTAATTGAGTGTCTGGAAGTGGAAGTTTAAGGGAGGCTTGTGGAGGGAAAGATAGAGCCTTCATCCCACATTCCTCATGCACCCCTTTAAAGAGTAGGGTATATATATAACTTCAAACAAATCTACTATTAAAAGACCAAAAACACGACCATGCTCATGCTTGATGACGGGGAGAATTAGGGGTTTATCTTTTCAACAATTTTCAAAAACAAAAAAAATTCCTCTTTGCTTTTGGTCTATGTTGGCATTTATTTATTTAATTCAAAATTTATATTAAAAACTTACAATTTTTAAAATAAAAAAAACAAAACCTTATTACTTTTGAAGCTATGGATGGCTATGCTTGTGTATAAAAATGTATACATATAGAGGGGGGTGGAGGTTTTTTAAATAGGCTCACAATGTAAGTATAGTATGTATATTGGGGTATTATCAATTACCTCTTGAACGCACGTGATATAGGGGTCTTTTGATAAGTGACTGCCTCGGGCAGTAGACACACAAACAAAATCAAGAGATCTGAACTACCATCAACCATATCTCTATAGCAAGTAACCAAAATTGATAGGTTGACCTTTTTGGGTTAGCACATCTTGGATTCTCTCTTTCCACATATAAAAAATTGTGTCATCAAACTTTCTAATATTGTAAATGTCCTTCTCAATTGAAGAGGCTATTCTGCCAAGACTTGAGCATTATGGCAAGAATGGAAAATATTCTAGCAAGAAGACCTGGTGAAATTCTAACAAAACCTACTTTGTAACAAGAGCAAAGTTTCAAGCAAAAACACTACTCGAAGTGTCAACAAATGCATAGATAGAATCGAGGGAAAAATCGGCCAGAGTCTCCTTTATACGGGGAGTGAGAACTCAATGTGAAAAATGCATAAAAAATGAATAAAATCAACTCAATAGAGTAAATTTGGGCATAAACTATCTATTGTCACTGACAAATGATTGCAATATGTAGCGTCAAGCAAAATACTCCGTAAGATATATTATCCATGGTGAGGATACTATAATGGAGAACTCTAGTGACCTATATCATCAAAGATATCTCAGCATTCAAGAATATCCCATTCCAAAAAAAAACCTCATACAAGGCCCCCAAAGGATAATGATAAACACAAGACACTAGCCACAGTCTCAAAAAGGGCTCTTCCCATTTGAGTTTCAAAAATGGTCGGAACACTACCAAAAAAATGCTTAAAAATGGGTCCACATGGTACAAAGTAGGCAATGTCTACAAGTCAATGTACATGAGTGAAAATGCACACAAATAGGTACCAAATTTAATGCAAGCACTGTGTCAAATCTTGGTGAAAATATCATTCTCAAAAGATCCCAATGGCACTCTAGAAGTTCAAAAAAATGCATTTGCCAATCCATAAGCCTCCCACCAAAAGAAAAAACTAGTGTAAAATCTATATCTATCAACCTGTAATCCTTGTGTCTATAGAAGGTGAAAAATTATGTGCAGGCAATGTGCAAACGGTATCCATGCAAGTGTAAATCTCCACATGCAATGTCAATGAAAAAAGTTATGCCTCAACTAGAATAAAATCCTTGGTTGTCGCAACTTCAATGAACCCCATGTTGATGTCAATACTCCACCTTTCAGTAATCTGCTCAAGAAACCAGTCTCTTGAAAGACGCCTAGGAGAGCTAAAAAGTACGCTCCTGTTCAGAAAATCACTTCTCTTTGAAAAATAAGAAAAATAGATTTTCATTGTACATTACTTTAATTTCTGGTCCAAAATCCTTGTTGTGCAATGTTGGGAGGTTTTAAAGTGGAAAGCAAGTTTGTTTTCATGTTTTGGTAGGTTAGACAAATGCTTGGTTCAATTTTGGGGAATTTTTTTTTGTCTTTTCTTGCTTTTTGTGATTTTTGGTGTTTTTTTGTGAAAAGTCCTTAATCTACCAAGTCCTAGGAAGCTAGGGTTCAATTTTGTGAAATCTACTTTTTGAGTGCTTTTCAATGAAAAACAAGACTGCTTTCTAGTTCATGTAGGCTAGGGTGAAGACATGATTAAATTTCAAGAAAAACTTACATTTTTTAGCTTTTTGTGCTTTTCGACGTTCCCAAAAAGCAATGTGCTTTTAAACAATGTCTAATCCCAAAAAAACCTATTTTTGCTCACTATATGAGTGAATAACAGACATCTGGTGGAAAAAGGGGATTTAAGAAAATTTTACGAGGATTATTTTCATAAAGAAGACAATTGTAAATGCATCAAGGTGGTACGATAAGTGTGGTGATTATATTGGGCATTGCGGTGCAGTCTAGTTCACTCACAGTCTCATTCGTTGATTAGATGCAATTTATTGATTGAGTAAGTGCAAAAAAATTGGATGGTTTTGACTAGTGTAGTTGACTTCTAAAAGCCACGCCATGTTTTTAGCAAAGATCCCCAAAAGCATAACCTATTCCAAGTTGAAGAGGATGAAAAACTAATTCAACCCTTGATTTATTTTCTCAAAATTTTTTATCAACTCATACTATGTGTTGGGCACATTTCCCAGAGAGGGTTTTTTGTTTAGACATCTAAACAATTGTTGAATTATCTTTTACAAAAGCCTGTTAAAGCCACAAAAATGGCTAATCTTTAAACGGACTAGTGATAAATTTCTGATTATGTTCTCTCCTTTTGATCCCTTGGTTCTTCATCAAGGGCTTAGCTTATAGTAAATAATCTTGTATAGTGGTTGATTTCATGGCTTCTAGTCACAAAATAATCAATCCCCTTAGGCTTGAAAAACAAATCTAGCCACCTGCTTCCTATGGTCATTATTGGTGAGTAGCATCTAAGCCCTAAATACGTTGAGTAGTATACTTCTAAGGACAAACTATATTGTCTAAGGCTAAAGGACTCGGTCATTTTAAGTGCCTCATTGGTAAGGGATAAGTATCCCTCTTTTATTGCTTGCTTACTGTGGGAGTCTTCTAATACGCCCATGTCATGTCAACGTTGTTTCCACCAAATTTTTGCTTCCCCCAGTATAGTGAAACATCCCTTTCATTTCTTGGTTTACAACTGTAATCTTCAAAGTAGAGAAGTAATTATCCATAGTTTCAACCCATACTTTTTCTTCCTTCCCAATATCATATACCATTTTTAAATGATCCAAAAAAGGAGAAAATTAGGGAGGAATAGTGACAACATGGAGGGTGACTAGGGTAAACAAAGTCACACAAAAACAAGTGATTATATCCCCTAATTACTAGTGCATGTGTCGATAATACACACATCTACCTGCATACTTAACCAGTTCTTATTGTACACATGGTTTACCTTAGGTAGACATAAAAATCAAGCTTAATCCAACATTCTATGATGATATAAACAATAGGGAGGTTTACTTCAACAGTTATTTACCTTGCAATCAGTCATTATTGGGCCAGAACACTACTCTCAAGAAGTTTTTAGTCCTAGTGAATAGTTGTCCCTTGCATAGAAAATGGCACCAATGCAACCTTCATAGACTTGTTTCCAAGTATTTCAAGAAGTATGTCTTCATCACCACAATTGATCTCCCTGGAGGGAGCCTTAGAAGGAGAAGGTGAAGTTGTAGAAAGTGTTGGAATGGTGTGCTCTTGCCATCATGCAGAAGTTTTGCGACAGAGTTGTCTTGCTCTATCTATTTTTTGCTTTCTCTTTTTCCTTTTATATAGGCCTTGATGGTGCACTATTTCTAGTGCATGCTTTGTGACTCCCTTGTGTATTGCTCTTTTTGGTTGTGCATATCCCATATTAGTGATTTTTGCATATTGAATTTTGGTTGTCCTCCACTTTATCCTATGAGTACACGTCGGCCTCTCTGTGCATTTTCATGTTGTCACAATGTCAAATATTTTCTAGAATTGAATGTGCAGAATTGATGGTTTCATGTGCTAATGTGCATTGTTAATTTGCCTAATTTCATGCTTGGATGGTCAATTGCAATCATGCGCACTAAAATCAAGTGTGTGTGTGTGTGTGTGTGTGTGTGTGTGTGTGTGTGTGTGTGTGTGTGTGTGTGTGTGTGTGTGTGTGTGTGTGTGTGTGTGTGTGTGTGTGTGCACTCTAATCGAGTGTGTGTACACCCTAATTTTAGGTGCATGTGCAATATTTTGTCCTTGTATGTGCACCCAAAAATCAATGTGTGCATAATGTTTTTGCAAATGGGATGATTGATTTGTGTTGTGGTCATGCCCAATTAGAGATTTGTGTGTTCAATTTTCAATTTTGACATGATTAACACTTGTGTGATGGATCATCAGCCAGAGGTTCAAAGGGATTGTCCAAGGGTTCCACTCAAAACGTGCTATAATTTTTTGAAGCATCAACCAATTGTGTGGTTGGCATTGTTGTAGGGTAAAAGCATGTAATGGTGTCTACAGAGCTGGTGTCCATGGACACTTACTATGAAAGTATGGTGCTATTTTTTCTATATAAGGGTACAATGAGCTCACATCATGTTATATATTAATGGATAGGTCTTGAAGAGTAGAATTTAAAAATATACACTCCGCTAAGTTTTGAAAAATTTTGTAAAAAAATTACCATGTCCCCATTTTTGTGCTATGCTATATAATAGCAGAAATAGCTTTCCACCTATACATGCTTTTACCCTGTACAAAGTTCACCTTCTCTTGACCCTACCCTAGAGGATGTCTAGCCTTGGTCAGATTAGCTCTCCCCATAGTGGGTATCCTATAGAGACAAACCCCTAATATAGGACAGCCTCTCCAATGTACTCACCCAGAAGGGTGTGGCTATTTCAAGTAGAACCAGCTAATTCCTATTGGATTTTTCTTACTTGGCACATCTAATGATATGGGGAAGTAGGGATTTGGACTAACATTGGAGGGAACAACATTAGCATGGTTCCAATCACTGAATAGTATAGATTTTCCCAACATAGAGAAACTTCTGGAAGAATTTTCCGAGGAATTCTCTAAAAGGGGAACCAAGCCCAACTCAATGCCCCAAATCTATGATTTCAAATAGAAAGAGAACGAGAAAGTGAAGAAAGCTTTGATTTGCTTCAAACAATACATAGAGCGTTGTCCTACTACAGAGCTACCACAAGATGAGAGATTATGAGTTCTCTTTATAGAGGCCCTAAGAAACAAAACTCTCAAAAAGGAACTTCACTTGAAAGCGACCACCACATTTGAGCAAGTTACTAGTGAAGCATTGTATCTAGATGACAACTATAAGGTTTATAGAGAGGTAATGGAAGATGCCAACAATGTGACCATTAGTGCCTCTTCTACCACAAGTGAATCCACAATGAAGCAGAGTGTTCGTGATCCACCTGTACGAGATGTTGATCAAATGGTAGAAGAAGTGATGAGAAGAATGAATCAAAGCTATCAACAAAACCCAAACATACAACAACCACCAACAGCAACAAATGTACCATGTGTCTTGAAGTGGTGTGAAATCAAGCAAAGTATAATATTCATGAGATAAGAGAATGTTTTTACAACAGGAACTACATGAGAAAAAGGCCATATAGACCTTTTAGGGTACAACCTTTCCCACCACCATTTTGGTATCAAATAGGCCCAAATAACATAGCCCAAGGAGGGGATAAGCCTCAACCAATGTTGAGCCAGCAACCTTGTTAACTGAGTCAACATCAGTTAATAGAAGATGGTAAAGACCAAAGACGTACGAATGCACAACGTAGATCAACAAGAAGAAGCAATGAAAATTGGAGTTACACATTTTTCATGTTTTCCCAAAATGGTCACGTATTGTAAATTCCCGATTTATTTCAAGCCATTGTAATATTTTAATGTGTTACGGGCTCAATGGGAGTTCCAAGTTGTAAAGAATAGGTTAGTTATTGTGCTTAGGTTGAAGATTCAGTAAGTGGTGGAGCCCTAAAGGCCTTGGGCGCCCAGACATTGCATATTTTTACCCTAGGTATATAAGGCAGTGTGTAATAAAAATTAAGGTTCTCAAGCTCATTTGTTGAGAGCACTCTTTGGTAACAACTCTTGAGGTGTGTAACTATGGAGTCCATGAGCTTCTCTTTGCACATGAGACTTGATTAATACTAGTCAATGATTCATTCTCTTTCACTATGCCTCTCTCATGCTTCTTATGATTGCCTATGATGCTTAGACTAACTAGATCTTAACTAATTAGTGGTTAATCCCTCTCTAATCTTGTGTGATTACCCTTTTTTGCTCGTGTGTGAATGTAGGTTTGATTGGAGTGTGGTGCTCAATAAATCTATGTGTGTGTGCTTGCAATTAGTGTGTTGCATGATAGGATTAGTGTTGTGTGCATTTGGAAATCGTAGTGTGTTGATTGGGTTGATTAGAGGTGAAGAAACGTGGATATGGAGATTGCCCTTCATTGTGGCTTAGCTCTTCCATAGGCCGAGAAGCTCACCTCATAGAGTTAACCATTTGTGTTGCCACAATTATCTCACTAACCGTGTGAGTGTTTCCATGCCCTAGCCGAGTAGCTCATCCCTTCGGATTGATAATTTGTTGATCATTGGAGCTATTGCAACGATTGGAACCCCAACATTTGGCGCCGTTGCAGGGGATGATGGCCTACACTAGTGTAATTGTGGCATAAACGAATGCGTTCCCTCACTAATTTCACTTGTGTGTTTATGTTTTGGTGGATTTTGGATGTGTGCATATGAAGCAATGTGTTCATAATTCCCTAATGTGTAACCATATCTTGCCAATTGTGTAACCCCTTGCTAATTTGACTAGTTTTTTCTAGCTTACTAATTTGCTATGAAGGATTGGAGCATT
This sequence comes from Adiantum capillus-veneris, assembly GCF_014529385.1. Classification (NCBI taxonomy): domain Eukaryota; kingdom Viridiplantae; phylum Streptophyta; class Polypodiopsida; order Polypodiales; family Pteridaceae; genus Adiantum; species Adiantum capillus-veneris. The sequence goes on along the minus strand of NC_140932.1, from coordinate 76,223,846 downwards.
CAACCATTCAATTGATTTTCAATGGAAAAGTAATTAAGGTGGTATTCTCAACCTCCCTAGAATCTAAGGATGTGTAGAATTGTGTAGAAATTTTACCATGATGCAATGTAATGTTGATGCAATGTAATGCTATGCTATGTTGATGCAATGCAATGTGGATGTTAGGGATTGAAAATTTTGCGATTATTCATTTTCACGCCGTTGTAATGCCGAAATTTTTAAGAATTGGTGGCGCATTAATTTGACAAGTTTCAATTGCTAATTGGTGAATGTAGGTTGCTAATTGGGTGCCTAATTGAGTTAATTGCTAGTCGGTATGGTCCCATGGAAATAAGAACTTGGGTGTTGTGGTTGTGGAGCATAGGTTGTCGAAACAATGGGAGGGGTAGGGACTACATGAGTACGAGGACCTATAGGTGTATATGATTGGTACACACTTTTTAGGTACTGTTGCCGGCATTGGGCTACCATGTAGCGGAGCTTTACTAACAAATGATGCCCATGGCATGTTTCTTGGCATGCCCATCATTGGGGTAGGCATGGTAGCCATGGTGTCATCAAGGGAAAGATGAGCTAGACTTGGAAAAGTAAACCTATCACTTGTGGGCTCAGATTGCACTGAGACCCCTGGCGAAACAACATATGGAGGATCCATCGGACTTACCAAGGGAGTCTTCATTTGTGATAAGGTTGGTTGTTTAGCCTTCTGTGTATCCAAGAATCTCATGAGACCCGTTGAAGGCATGTGGATCCCCTTGTTCTACCTCTCTAGTTCAATAACCCTATGGATGACCTCACAAACTCTTTGTTGTTGATCCTCCACACTAGTAGCACCCATTGTGGATTGTAGGACATCTAACCAACCCACGTGATAGATATGACCTGTATATAGTTCGGTTAGAGTTTTTGTTTGTAGTTTGTACTCCCAGTTCTCATTTAAGAATGCTCCATCTAGGATTGAGGTGCTAGGGGTGTCTTTTGAACTAGATGCAATGTGGATCTCTATGGGTTGACCCTTGATGGTTGCTAATTCAGGAGCACTCAATTGCTCTCCTAGCAAAGATATTGACATAGAGGCTTTCACTTTTAACTCTCTTCATTGCTCCACCTTGCGTAAGCTCTCGATTTCCTTTTCCCTAGCCGCAATGATATATTGCTCAACCTCTTGTACTTTGGCAAAGCTTCTACCATCAGGTAATATAACCTCGGAGGGGAATAGCTCTGAAGAGTCAGGGGGTGCGGTGAATGGAGTATTCACGTGTACACTCTCTAAGAGCATGGGATCTACATTGGTCATGAATGGAAAATTTACTTCCCCACCCCCCTCATTTATATCATTAGCTCCATAATTGAAGCGATTGGATCTACTGAAGGTTTCCTTCAAGCGGCTAAGCATGCTTGGCCCGGACTTTTCGGCCCGGACCGTGGACCCATGGCATGCATGTTTTGGCTTGAGCTATCAAGATTAGGCATTGGGTAGCCCTCCATGACGTCGTAGTCAGAGGAAGAGTCACTAGATGCTATATGTGGGTCCTGAGTGGTACTACCTTGGGTTCCCGATGAGGGCCTAGAGCCTAAGGTAGAGGAATAATGAGAACTCGCGTAAGTCAAAATGCTTGCTAGTTGCTCGGCCTCTAGCACACGACCAGAGCGCAGATTCATGTGCCTTTGGCACCCTACAAGCGTCGGAGAATAACCTCGAAGGTTAACCGCTTACTTATTTAGCGTTTGTTTTACTCATTTTTGATGTTTTTTAATGTTTTCTAATGATCGGTTTTTGGATTAGAGCTTGTGATAGCTTGAAACAAGCATATCGCTCACGGGGTCATGGTGTGCTTTACAACACAGCATTCGGTTACCTGAAGCTCTGTTGGCTCTCAAAAAGGTCGATTTTTACCTACACGTGAGACTAAAATACGTAATTTTAAAGGGGGACGGAGGCCCGGTCCTACCTTTAAATTTTTTTATTTTTTTTTTATTTTTGGGGGGTATAAGGTCGTCGTGACCGCACTGTGCGCACGAGCACACACACACACCTAACCTACCTACTTACAACTAATACAACTACTGTTACATATTAACACACTACTACAACAACTCATTAGCTAACAGAACTACTTACTGTACTTTACACAGAAATAACATTATGGATCTACTACCTTAATTCTGACACCTTATCACAGAGAAAACACAATACCTTTCAACACCTTATTAACAAAACAATACACAGCACCAAAACAAACTCCTTCTCAACAGACACACCTTCCTTCTCTACCTTTCCTACATTTCAAAATGCACCACAAAGTAGCATAGAGTGCTACTCGAGCTTAATTAAGGGCATTTCCCCGGCAACGGTGCCAAAAATGTGTGCATCTATCGCACATGCCAATGCAAGGGACTTGCTGATACAGTGTGTGCGAGCCACAAATGGCTCCAAGCACACAACTAGAATAATCTAGCAAGCCAAGAGACCAAGGGTATGTCACTTACCACCCTACGCTCACCTTCGTGGAGGATTCCTCGCCGCGAAGAAGAAGGAGCTACCAGCGTTCCGTGCTCAACCGCCTCGTCGCCACCGTGCCGTTGTCGCAAGGCTCGATCACTCTCTCACTCTCTCTCTCTCTCTCTCTCTCTCTCTCTCTCTCTCTCTCTCTCTCTCTCTCTCTCTCTCTCTCTCTCTCTGTAACATTTGATGGCCTATAATCTTATGTGTAGCGGAAATTAGCATGAACATAGTGGGCATTTCATTAGAATAGATTCCTAATGAGAATTACAAGAGTGCTTGGGTGGAGAGAGCAACAAAAAGCATAACACCTAGTTAGATAGCATCGACAATACTTTCAAAAGAGAGAGAAATTAAGCTATTGACAACAGTTGAGGACCGGATTTGCATGGAGCCGGTCCCCCCTCCAAAAGGCTTTGTATTATGGTTTCTCCCATCAAGAGAGACATTGTACAATACAATTCTTTGTGTTCCTTCAAGACTAGCTAGTGCAATGAAGATGGAAGCTTCATACACCAAGCAAAACACTTAATCAAACACAACTTGAATTATCCCCGTTCTCAGACCCAAGACCTCACACACCTTCGAAGATGGTGAGAGCTAGCAGGGTATGAGAGTAGATTGAGAAGAAAAAGAAGTATCTTACGAGAAAGATGTACATCTCCTCACATAATCACTCATATTAGCATAGCTTAGCTTAGTAATTAGCTTGGTAGAGAAGATGAGCATGCATTGAAGCTTGGCTCTTGGTTGGATTTGCATCCACATGCCAAGAGAGTGTTGATGTAGGCTTCTATCTCCCAAGCTTGGAGTAGGTGATGAGCTCTCCATTAAAGCTTGGGAGGAGATAGAGTATTTTCCCTTCACACATGGTCAAGTGTGAGAGTGTGTGTGTCAATGCCAAGCCAAAAATCAGCCCCCTCTCTCTCTTGGGCGAGCCCTAGCTGCTAATTAGGTCTGGCTTTTGCCTCATTGGACCTCCCCAGGTCAAGCCAATAGGAATTAAGCAGCATAAGTGATAGCCTTCTGACATGTGTCCCCCTTTCCCCTTTTGTGAGAGCTTTAGGTAATTAAATAATTAAACTAAACTCTCATTGGACCCCTTTGCCTCCTGGCCAATAGGAATCAGGCAAGCCATGGGGCTCCTGAATGCTCATTGGACCCCTTGGGAGACTGCCCAATAGTCTTCTAGGAGACTTAATTCTCATTGGTTTCTTTTATTAAATGTTTTTAAATTAATTAAACTAGATTTACTCTAGCTTAATTCTCATTGGTCCACTTCAAGGGTCTTCCAATAGGAACTGGGCACACCTTGTGGGCATCTGGCCTAGGGAGCTGACATGTGTCCCTCATTCCCTTTGTGTAAAGGGAGCCTGTGTGTGTGTGTGTGGCTTTCTCTCTCATCCCCTAGCTTTGGGGCTCGCCCCCTCCCATGTAGGGATGTGCAAAGACTTTTAGGGCACACACAAAGCATCCAATTTTTCCTAGGGTTGATCTTTGGACACAACCTTTGAATTTTGGAACCTTAGCATTTTGGAAGTCTTAATGGGCTGAACCTTAGGGTCTTTTTGGCCCATTGTTTCACATGGCTCTTTTGCAGATGGTCCCCCCTTTGGATCCCTATTTTCCCTCCTTTGGATCCCTACTGTGGCCGGTCTACTAGCTTAACCAATATTCTAGCTTTTTCTCCCTTGGCACTTCCCCACATTAAATGATCAGTTTAATATGAGAAAATCATTTAGGAGAATTAGATATTGATTATTATGACACTCTCTCTCATGCACACACACACAAGGAGATGAAGAAGAAGAAGATGGAGATGGAGCAAGAGCACCCTTTAATTGCACAAATGAAAGAATAAGTGATTTTTAGGTTTAGGTGACTTTTATATGAGCTCGCCCCATTCACACTTGGGCACCCATACTTAGCCAACTAACCCTTGAATGTTCCTGTTAGAGTGCGCCTCTCATAGGCGATCACTCTTACCCTTTTCCTATTGGACCAACAAGCCCGACCCATGACTATTAGAAGTGGACGCGAGTGGTTAACACTACCTCAAGAAGATAGAACAACCAAAGGAAAGTATCCAAAAAGAAAGAGACCCTTCTAAAGGTAAAAAACATGATACACAAGTAGAGCCACTCCAAAAGCCTATGAAATATTCAAATGCACTATAGTTTTACAATGAATTGAGGAGACAAGTGTTGGATCCTCATCACTTTCAAAAATCACTTCTCTAGAGATGGATGGTGGTCTTTCATCGATTCTAGAAGATTTAAGCATTAAAGCAGAGAAATCCCTCAAAGCAAACATACTAGAAGGGACCAAAAAAATTTCAAAAGAAGAAATGCAAGGGGAGGAAAGAATTATTCACTTCGATAGGCCCGGCCAATTTTGGTTTTGGGGCTTATTAAGAGGAATCTGAAGAGATCCTCCGATCGTTTGAGAGCAAAAAGGGACTAGGGCACGTGGAGAGAGAGAGAGAGAGCTAGAGAGAGAGGGGCAAATCAATGCGGATGCTCGATAGCTTTGAGAACAAAAATGGGAGATTTCGCATGGAGGACAAAGGAGAGAGAGAGAGAGAGAGAGAGAGAGAGAGAGAGAGAGAGAGAGAGAGAGATCAGAGAGATCATAGAAATACAAGGCATAATGGAATGCAAGGACTGCAGTTAGTGCCCATCAGGGAGAGTGGGAACATGCCTCTATGTTTTCATTTGCGTAGAGGGAGATGGTCCTACAGCTCTAAGGGAAAGGGGGGGCGCACTTTGGAGAGAGAGAGAGAGAGAGAGAGAGAGAGAGAGAGAGAGAGAGAGAGAGAGAGAGAGAGAAGTGAAATGAGGCTACTATTGTGGCAAAGGAAGGGGGCAAGTAGAAAGAAGAGGTGGCATAGGCTACTCTGTCGCTTGGTGGTGTTTAGTGGGCACCCTGTAGTTGCAATCACAGGTTGAAGATCTTTGGCCCCATGACAGAAAACCTCTAGGCAAGGTTTGTTGGATACTCTATCATGAAACTATAGAACAAATTCAACATGAAGCTCATCATATTAGTGAAAAAAAGAGCTCCAAATCAAAAGGCAACAAGCCTTGGAAGAGTTGAAGAAAAGGGATGCAATGCAAAAACCGGCATACTACCTAACCAATAGGTAGTTGTGTCCAAGACAACATAGGCTAGGATAGGGGGAATGTTAGTAGTCAAGCTAATAGGCCTAACAAATTTCTGTCACTTTTAGCCAAGCCATTGTAAATTCTCCTCGATTATTAACTAAAATTTCCATTTAGTCCAATATTTTTTAATTGAGTGTATTCATTTGGAGACGTATGATAGGTAATTGGGCCTAAGATCTTGAAGATTGTAATTATCCTCTGATTAGATGTGATCCTCAACCATTTTACCATGAGTTTGAGTCAAAGTTTTTAACTTTAAACCTTGACTAAATTAAACCTTAAGTTCTTATTTTAAATCAGGGGGGACTAAGGTATAAAAGCCAATTTTGTAAAAATAAACCTAAGTTTTGGATAATAAAAGTGAGTGTACGACTATTGTTGTCAACTATGTCTTCCTTGTTATCTTTGCCGATATCTTCCTTGTATGGTGTAGCATTGTATTATTGAAATTAGCTATGTGTTCATAGGTGAAATCTATTCTATTTGGTGTAAGATTGTTATGGCATTTTTTTTATTTTAAGTATGCCCACCTGCGATCTATTTTTATACACGTTTAAATGAAATTTTGAGCATAGAAGTAGGTGAAGCTTTTTAGAGGATGCTATTAAGTTCTTTGTGTTGAGATGTCGAGCTCTACACCTTGAGCTGGCATCCACTACGGGTCTTGGCCGCTTACGGCATTTACTCACTGGCGCGTTAGGTGACCGACACGGAGGATCTCTGCCAGTGATTCTACAGCTGGACTACACTTATAGTGCCAGCCTAGTACGCTTCTAGCGAGTTCACACTTAGTGACCGCATGTACATATGTGCTATTTTTCAGCTTTAGCACTTAGTCATTTTGTACTCTCTTTTCTGTGAAGTGGAAGAAGAAGCTTTCCATCTCTGTGTGCTTTGTGCTTGTCTTGTGTAGCTCTCTTGCATCCTCATTCTTTACATGGTATCAGATCCTGGTGCAGGCAAGAGAGGCTAAGAGAGCAAGAGCATCACCATCCCTTCGTTCGCAATCCACGACCAGATGCCGAAGGCGCCTCGCGCAGCGAAAAAAATCATTTGGGTTAGTTTTTAGGGGTTTTTCGCACAAATTTCTGAACAGGTCTCTAAAGTGCAGTATACAGAGATTTACTGTACAAGTACAGTGGTTGTGAAACGCTTGATTGTGGACACTCGTTGAGTGTAGAAAGCGTTACAGGAACCACGATAGCAGGTTCAGCAGATTTGCAGGTTTTTGCAGATTGCAGCTATTTTGTCTTAGTGCTTCAAGATGTCTGACGGTTTCAGTCAGATTGTTACTGAGAAGCTTGAGAAAAATAACTACCCTGCATGGAAGTTCAGAATAACAAATTTCCTAAAAGGAAAAGGTTATTGGGACTATGTAGAAGGAGACAATGAAAAGGAACCAGAGATTCCCGAGGCAAATGCTACAGAAGAACAAAGGAAAGCTTTGAGGGACTGGCAACAAGGCCAGAGCAAAGTGATGTATTGGCTTTCTATGAGCATCACAGATGGCATGATGGGCTATCTACAGGATGCTGAAACCCTCGCCATTGCATGGAGAAACTTAGGCAGAGTGTTCGAGGTGAACACCAAGGCCAGGAAGCTTCAACTAAAGTCGGAGCTAAATCAGGTTAAGAGGAACAACCTCTCCATCAATGATTATGCTTTGAAGATCAAGAGTATCATTGAGGCTCTTGGATCTATTAAAGTCTCAGTGGAAGACGATGACATTGTCCGTGCATGCTTGGATGGTCTAGGAGATGAGTATGTACATTTTAGGTCTTCCATGAATACAAGAGACGACATCCCCGTGTTCCAAGATTTGATTTCTATGCTTATTCTTGAGGAGAAGAACCTTGACACATCTTCTTCTCATGGCAGAAATAATTCTGAACAGGCCTTCTATTCTAACTCCAACAGAGGTAGAGGTAGAGGTCGTGGTCGAGGCCCAAGGGGTTGCAGGGGCCAATTTCTGGAAGGTCAATCAAATCAAAACAATACAGGTGGCAGGGGAAACCACTCTCAAGGCAGGGGGAGTCAAAGAGGTCGTGGTGCAGGATCAAGCAGGCAGCAACATACTCCAGATAGTAGAGAATGTTGGACTTGTGGTGAAAGAGGTCACATGTCAAGTGACTGTCCAAAGGGAAAAGCAAGTAGAAAGAGAGAACAGGGCAACTATGCATCTACTAGCAGAGATGCAGATGACAGCAAAAACGAGCGCATGTTTGTTATGCAACATGTAATGAATACAATGACTGCAGAGAATTCCACCCAAGATGATGTTTGGTATGTGGATTCAGGTGCCTCTAATCACATGACGTCTCGTGGAGAGTGGTTTAGAGATATGCGCAAACCAGATGTGTCAGGCTATGTGCAGACAGGAGATGACACAGCTCACCCCATTGCTCATGTAGGGGACATACCTCTAAATACGAAGAGTGGGAAATCAAAGTACTTAGCAGATGTACTTCATGTCCCAAACATTACAAAGAATCTTGTTTCTGTTGGACAAATGGTTGAGCAGGGTTTGCAGGTTCGCTTCAATCCAAATGGCTGTTATGTAGAAGATTTCCAGAATGGTTGTAAGCTGATCACAGAGGGCAAATGTGTGGGCAGAATGTTTACGCTGAATGTAGACATGCCTGAGGTAAAAGCTGCATTATTTGCACAGGGCACAGGTGGTGTGGCTGATGTTGACATTTGGCACAAACGCATTGGCCATGTCAATGAGCAGAGATTGCGCAGCATGCAATCAAAACAGATTGTAAAAGGTTTGCCCAAATTCAAGGTGGATGGTATGCATAAAGTGTGTGCAGCATGCCAGTTTGGAAAACAGTCAAAGGGCTCATTTCCACATGAGCGCAATGTATGTAAAAAGCCACTTGAGGTGGTGCACACAGATGTTTGGGGTCCAACCGATACTGCAAGTATACATGGTTGCAGGTATTATGTCTCTTTCATTGATGACCATACAAGGAAAGTATGGGTCTACTTCATGCGTAACAAAAGTGAAGTGTTTGGTCACTTTCAAGACTTCAAAGTCATGATTGAGAAGGAGACAGATATGCAAATCAAGACATTGAGGTCAGATGGAGGGGGAGAGTACTTCTCCAATGATTTTTCAGATTTTCTGTGAATGCATGGTATACACAGACAGTTTACATGCAGATATACTCCACAGCAGAATGGGGTCGCAGAAAGGAAAAACAGGCACATTGCAGAGGTTGCACGTGCATTGATGAATGAGAAGAACATGCCTCATCATTTCTGGGCTGAAGCTGTAAATACAGTTGTGTACATTATGAAAAGGACACCTACAGCTGCGGTGCATGATGTAACACCTGAGGAAAAGTTTACAGGTACAAAGCCTGATTTGGCACACTTGAAAGTGTTTGGCTGCATAGCTTACGTGCATGTACCAGATGAGTTGCGTAGGAAATTGGATCCTAAAGCAGAGAAATGTATTCTTGTGGGATATTCCCTTGAACAAAAGGGGTACAGGTGCTACAATCCTACTACACGAGAATTACGAGTGAGCAGAGATGTAGTCTTTGATGAGATGAGCAGCTGGTACAGTAATGCACATGGCACTATTGGGGCTGATGTAAAAGATGATGTGGTTGTACAAAATGTGAGGCCACAGTCACAGGTTTTGAGTGGACCACAAGAGTCCTCTTCTCGTGGCTCTGTTGAGAAACCATGGAATGGTAGACTACGTACGCAGGTTACTCCACCAACAGGTACAGGGAATGTATCACGAAAAGGAAAGGAAAAGGTTGATGAACCTCCCTTTATGGTTGATGCATCATCAGGTTTTTCACATGTAGACATGGATTCAGATGGTTCTGAACAAAGTCTTGATGAGCAATTTGGAATTCCGGCTGTCAGGACACCTGGTGTAAGGAAAGTACAAGAAGATGCTAGAGGGCAAAGGAGTGACCCAGGACCGCGCAGATCTAATAGAGTTAGAAATCCAGTTCAGAAATTGACTTATGATGGGTATCTAGCGCATCACCAAGCCTACATGGCTAAGGTGATACAGGATGTGGAGCCCACATGTTTTGAGGATGCAGTTGGAAATGTGCATTGGGATGATGCAATGAATGAAGAGATGGCTGCATTGGAAGCAAATGACACATGGGAGTTGGTGCCATTGCCAAGTGGCAAGAAAGCTATTGGCTCTAAATGGGTGTATAAAACCAAGCATAAGGCTGATGGTAACATTGAGCGTCACAAGGCAAGGCTGGTCGCAAAGGGTTATGCACAGACGTATGGCATAGACTATGAGGAGACCTTTGCTCCAGTGGCAAAGATGACGATAGTGAGAGCTGTCATAGCAGTGGCTGCATCTAGAGGATGGATTATGCATCAAATGGATGTAAAGAATGCCTTCTTGAATGGTGAGTTGCAATAGGAAGTGTATATGGATCAGCCACCTGGTTATGTCGATCCAGGTTACCCAGATTATGTATGCAGACTTCTCAAAGCTTTGTATGGTTTGAAGCAGGGCTCTAGAGCATGGTATGACAGGATTGCCAAGTATCTTGTCAGTATTGGTTTTAGGAGAGCTCATGCTGATCATTCACTCTATGCACGTGAGAGTGATGTGGGGATTGTGGTCATTACCATATATGTAGATGACCTTATTATTGTTGGTGACAATGCTATGGAGATTGACCATGTGAAGGGTCTTCTCAAACAGGAGTTTGAAATGAAAGATTTAGGCGAGTTGCGCTACTTTCTTGGCATTGAAGTGATCAAGACTCCAGAGGGTGTATGGCTATCACAGAGACAGTATGCTTTGGACATGTTGTCAAAGTATGGTATGGCTGATTGTAAGCCAATTTCTATTCCCTTGGATGTGAATGCAAAGTTGAGTGCAGAGAAGGGTGATGTTGTTGAGGATGTCAACATGTACAGGAAGATTGTGGGTAGTCTAATCTACTTGACTATCACGAGGCCAGACTTGAGCTACACAGTAGGCTTGGAGAGTCAGTTCATGCAACTTTCGAGGAAGCCACATTTGGATGGAGTACAACGCACACTTAGGTATGTGCAAGGTACTCTTGACTACGCATTGTTCTATGCAGCAGATGCACCATTAGCATTGTATGGGTATACAGATGCAGACTGGGCAGGTAGCATTGTTGATAGGAGATCTACGAGTGGCTTCATGTTCTCTTTTGGGAGTGCTGCTGTTACTTGGAGCAGCAAAAAGCAGCCTACGGTTGCTTTATCGAGCACAGAGGCCGAGTACAGAGGTGCAGCACTTGCGGCGTGCGAGGTAGCTTGGCTACGCACATTACTTGAGGACTTGGGAGTGCAGGTGGACCAGCAGATTTTCATCCATTGTGACAACCTCAGCAGCATGCAATTGGCTAGGAACCCAGTGTTCCATGCCAGGACCAAACACATAGAGGTCCATTACCACTACGTTCGAGAGCGAGTGTTGGCGGGCGACATCGACTTGGTCTACGTCAGCACAGAGGAGCAGATAGCGGATATCTTTACCAAGGCCCTCGGAGCTGAGAAGCTTCGACGTTTCCGGACTATGCTTGGACTCTGCGACATGCAGAGCTCGAGGGGGAGTGTTGAGATGTCAAGCTCTACACCTTGAGCTGGCATCCACTACAGGTCTTGGCCGCTTACGGCATTTACTCACTGGCGCGTTAGGTGACCGACACGGAGGATCTCTGCCAGTGATTCTACAGCTGGACTACACTTATAGTGCCAGCCTAGTACACTTCTAGCGAGTTCACACTTAGTGACCGCATGTACATATGTGCTATTTTTCAGCTTTAGCACTTAGTCATTTTGTACTCTCTTTTCTGTGAAGTAGAAGAAGAAGCTTTCCATTTCTGTGTGCTTTGTGCTTGTCTTGTGTAGCTCTCTTGCATCCTCATTCTTTACACTTTGGATGTCCACACCGATTTGGAAAGAATAAATCAATCAATAAAGCAATTTTTTTAAGGGTACCATAGATGCATCCCTACTAAGATACACCACAATGGTCAATGGATACACTATAATTTGTAAAAAAGTAGTTCCATCAGCCACAACAAAATATTAATGACATGTACTTCAAGTCATTGACAAAGAAATTTCATAAACGTCTAGCAAATTTATAATTCCACAAAATTCAATTATGCAAGGAATCAAGCAAGCAACTTCAATTATGCAAGGAATCAAGCAAGCAACTTCTATTATGCAAAGAATCAAGCAAGTTTGGACACCCAAATCTTTGCCTCTACTTCAATTTGGGTTCCAAAAGACACCATCTAGACTCCATCAAGATTCAGCCCTTTGAAAAAGAAAAAACACCACCATCCCCAATTAGATCAAATCATTTTTCATGAAGAATGCCCTATCAAGGTTCATTTTAGTGTATCATGCCCGTCGTTATGGCCATTTATACTTTCATTTGTCTGGAGAAGGACCTATTGCTTTTTGGTTTTTTGAGCTATCCATTAGTCAAAGCCGCAATTAAAAAAATCTCATTAGTAAGCTGAGAACTCACCCCTCATATCTTGTGTGAGACTATGTACTCTAGGGTCTGCTAGAAGCTCAAAATCTCACATAGAAAGTAGGTCTCCAAGATCTTGCCTAGTTTTTGGAGATTTTGCAGAATCAAGCATTGGCCTAATTTAGGCTTCCATCACCATCATCAAAATTGGACCAGATTTAACATGATAGTTCACCATGGCTTCCTAACCCCTGTGATGCCTCTTGTTTGTCAATCTAAGCTTGTTTGCTATTTATGTGTTGATTTTAATATTTTTATTACAAAAATCAAAAGAAAATTGCAAATCCAATTCAAAGAATAGAAATTCAAGTCAAAAATTATCACACATATGCCATACTTTGGTATATCTTTGTGAATTACTCCATTTTGGTCACTTTTTGGACCACAACACACAAAAAATAAGTAAAAGCTATAAATTTTTTGACCTTTTTTAATGATATATACATTGTGTACACACAGCTAGGGGTAATCGTATTGCTTGTTTTCCATTCTTAGTATTTAAAAGGGCATTTTAAGTGGATTTTTCAAAAAAATAATAGCTTAACCAATGAAAACTTCAAACATTGTCCTTTTCATAGAAGTTTTCATGTAGCTTGATTCACATTCAGAATGCGGAATAGTCGGAGTCCTCCGGGGGACAACATTGTGTAGTCCAGGTAGTGTTGTGCATGGATTGAAAAAATGTTTGTATGCGTAGCTTGAATTGGCTCTACCACGCTTTTGATATCAATGCATTGCAAAACATTATGTGGTGCAAGAGGAGAGTCTTGAGAAAATTACTCAATGGTTTCTAAGGTTGAGGCTTGTTGCTCTTTATTTCTCTTAAATAGAAGATCTGAAGCAATTGAGCATTTTTTTTTATAGCCAGTTTGCAAATAACCATCCTTTTCTTGTTGATCTATCTTTTGAGAGATCGGTTGTTGCTTTGATAGTGGAAGAAGTGGATATTAAATCTTTGCACCCACCTATAAATCGACTTGAATGGTATTTTTTGTCTTTAGTCATTTGCACTTTCTTCGTGCTCCTTGGTTTCATGGTTGGTTCCTTTCTTGAGGCTTTCATGTACCTTGTTTGCTTTTGGAATAGAGCTTGGATACCCAAATCTGCTTAGGATTTTGATGAGCTCGCAAACGGAAGTGAATTGCTTCTTGCACAAACATGGAAATGGAGAGTGTGCACAGAGAAGAGAAGAGAGGGAGAGAGGGGATAACAGACGAGTGGAGAAAATGAAAAGAAAGAGTTATCATTAAGTCTTGGGCCTTATATAGGCTAATACAATGTGTTCACAGACAGAGTCTGCCCAAGTTGGGTTGAACCCCAACAAATGCCCCCTTCAGCCAAACTTAGCATAATCATCATCATCAACATACGCCCCTTGGGCTGAATTCTTCCCTCTCATGACACAACAAGCTTTTGGTATACTTTCCAATCGTCTGGTCTTTAATCTTAAGGGGGAGGGGTACACCAGCAACATCGCTTGTGCCCCTTGCATTTTGAATTTTCATTTTATTAATCCTCTCTCCCTTTTTTCTTTTGCCACTTTACCCTGTCTAAATTTTCCCCTTTTAATTGCGCTTTCGCCACCTTCACTTGCCTTGGATTGCTCTTTCTCTCTTTTGGAGGATCGCTTCTCTCATGCTCTCATATGCCCTCCCCAATCACTAGCCAGGTTGCTAGTGGGGGGGCACCCTTGCTTGTCCTTCACCTTCAAAAGATAGGGAAGGATGGGGCCATGAAACCAATCGCTTATAGTGCCACATCAGCTTCACACACAAACCACTGGATGCAACCACCATCTGCAAATAGCACTACATAGTCACCGTCATTGCCAAAATGCCCCACCAGCGCCGCCCGGGCACGCTCTGATAATCGCCATCTGCAAGCTTGCAGGAGATCCCTCCTTCTACCACACATACACGCAAAAGGGGTTGCATTCTAGCATGTATACCTTGGACCGATCACTGGTGATAGTGCATATAGGTTCACTATGTGCCATGTGGCACTGCTAGAGAGCATTCCCCTTTTCAAAGCTTCAAATCCTTCATAAAATCCTTTTTAAAAAACTATCTTTTCACCAAATCTAATACCTTGCCATCTTCTTCTCTCCGACCCGACCTCCAAGCCACAAGTCCCAGTTGGTAGTCTTCCTTTTTGCCTTCAGTCAGCACAATCCCCACTGCATTTTGAAACTCCCAAGCCTGCAAACCAAGGCCGTTTTTTTTTTTAAATCACTGTCTGCTAATTGGCCCATTTTGGAGCACTTCTAGCCTTAAAAACCCCATCAACAATACACTTGTGCTATCACTTGCTCGCCCTCGTCTTTTGCACATGCTTTAACCTTTTGCCCTGCACCTATATGCACCATAGCATAACAGTGCACTCTTCCCAACTCTATCCAACTTTGACTGCACTATCATTGCCCAACCCCCTCGTTGAACATTTATGTTCAACCATGGAATAGTCTTATTGAACCGTAAAACTGCACCACCAAACCAACACTCTGTACACCCACAAAACACCCCGGGGGATTCACTCTATACACAAAATGGGATGCCACCTACGAGCGAACAACTTTGATAAAACCCCTATATACGACTCATATAGGGAATGTGACCCCCCTTTCTACGCTTATACGACGTTCAATGAAAAAAACTAACATACCCCTATCTTATATATAAAATTTAGGTATCACATGATCTAACTGAATAAAACTAGTCAAAGAGTGTGTAGCATAGTGATTGGCAACGTACGAAAAGGAACCATTTTTGTTGATAACTATATGTACCCTCAATATGTCTTAGTTTGACTTTCAAACTATGCGCCTGATCAGCATGCACTCTGGCTAGTTGTTGAATTCTGACCCATCCAAAGCTGGTGTAAATCAAACCTTGACTTGCTCCAAATCAGCCCTTATCTATGACCGGCTTGATGCAAAATTTGATGTGTGACCTGAAAAAAAAAACTTCCCCTAATTCATCCTAGTTCTAGTGCACACCGGTGACCAATCGCTACAAGTAATTAACCCAGGTCACGTTCCCCAACCATAAATCTTAAGCTTGGGAGATAAATTATTGGGGGCCTACCCCTAACTTATACGCTTATGTAACATGTAGAAAAACCCCCCTTGCCTGCACTTACGTGGTGCAATAAGTTTTCCATGGTGAATCCCCCGGGAAAAACACCCCTACCATATGTACAAGACCTGTCTCCTGCTACCTGCCACCTTTGCTCAAGCGGGTTGCCCAACCCCCTGATTCACAACATAGATTCCACCTGGGTCAAACACTTGGCATTGATCTTGTTCATCCACTTGGAATATCTTCCCATAGTGCTCTATCCGAGCACATAGCCCATCATGCACATAAGTCTCCCATCGCCTACCTTCACTACTTTGAGCACCCATCGGCATACTGCCCACTTCAAACAAAGCATCACCAAACATACCATCTCTATCATTAGACATATCATTAGACATATATGTACTTGACCCTCCCTCCCAACCATGTAAAGTGAAAATCTCCATTCAAGAAAATCTCCTCTAACGGGCATTGCGGCTTACACCAATACTCCTCCATTAGCTGCCTCCTCATGCACAGCCATAGTAGAAAACAATTGCTCACCCAAAGGAAACTCCACTTGTGGAGGGGCAAACCCTTGCATCACCTATATCCTAGCCAAATCTTTATCAACAAGCACTTGTGTCTCTTCATCCATTTCACCCACAGGGTCATCAAATACCCAATCAACGTCTTTGTCAAACTCCACTTGTGGAGGGGAAAACCCTTGCATCACCTGTATCCTAGCCAAAGCTTTATCAACAAGCGCTTGTGTCTCTTCATCCATTTCACCCACAGGGTCATCAAATCCCCAATTGACTTCTTTGTCATTGCATACCTGACCAAAAGAATCTGTATCCAAGACATCACCACCACAGTCCATAGGCAACTACAAATGCATGTCATGAGCACAAGCAGAGTGCCCAAGTCCCTTGGTTTCCACTTCATTTCCATCCTCTTGTCAACTATGTAGGCTAACGTGACCATCCATAAATGCAACCTTTTCCTTCTCTCTACAAGTGGTGAACTAACTGCACCACTACAATGCCTTCCAACGCAACCCTCATTAGCATGACCATTAACACAATGTCACATGCCATCTTAGATTGCATATCCATCTCCACAAGTTTTGAAGCTTCAACCTGCTCTTCATTCATATTGTTGATCACCAAATTCTCAGACATACTTCAAGGTAGCTTGTTTGATTGCCAAAGGATATGGACTCATCTACTCTATCCTCCTTGCTTGTCTCCCAAAATATCAAACTCGTATCTTGATCTTCATCACCATTAACAGACTCTATATCGGCATTCGCATCATCCCTTTTCTCCACAAGAGCTTGACCATCATGTTGACTCTGCACATACTCTTCACCCACTTCCAATCCCTGGGCATCTGCAACTTGGCCACATTGTCATGCATTTTCATCCACAACCTCCACAAAAATAGGCTTCACCTTTTCAAGCTGCACCTGAACCTCAACATTTGCTAGCTCTTCTGCACACTATCTCTCTTCAACAAGGGGATTTTCCTCATTTAAAAGTTTATCCACCATTGGTATACGCACATCATAAATTGAAAACTCTCAAGGAACATAATCGATCGAAGGTCTTACCCCAACAAGCTGCACACTTTGCACATTTGGTACCATCCTCGATTGGTCCGTAGAACACCCTGTCATTGCCATAGGCACATAATCCATATGTAAGGGCCTCCTCCTAGTCCTTGAATAAAATAAAATAAAATGTTTGGGGTAAGTTCAGGCTAAATCCAAGCACCAAAGTTTACTCATGAGACACTTTAGGATTTACACCATGGGAACATGAGCATAATCAATGCATGAGAAATTAGCTTTTCATCTCAAGAAAATAACATAAAGGAAAACATAAGATAAGGAAAAAGGAAAAGAGAAGATAAGGATAAGGTGAGTAAGTAACTTGTTGAAGAAGTTTTGAAAAGCAAGATAAGTAAAAAGAACTTATCGAAATAAGGAAGATAAATTATTAAGATAAGTAAAGGAACTTATCTGAAATGTGCATAAAAAGAGGGATTTTCTTCTCATTTTACACTGCTCTCCTTAATTTTTCAAGGTGCAAACTTGAGAGTAAGCTTGAGAAGGCCATAGATAATCCACTTTTATACACACCTCCTGCACACCCTTCTACACACACCCCCTCTCCAAGAAAAGCCATGGCCAAAAACCCTAATCAAGTTTTTCATAACTTGATCTTCTTGTTCTCATTACACTCTCCCTATCCTCTCTCCTAATCCTCAATCTTTCCATATCTTGAATCTCCTTTGTCTCTTTTCATTCTCTCATTCCAAGTATTTTTTTCCAGGAGGCAAATCACATAAAGTCCGTGTGTCATCTTCTATAAGTGCATCATATTCTGATTGCATGTCAATCATCCAATTTTTTGAGTTCTATGATTCATCAAAATACGAAGGTTCATCAACATTACATATGCTAGAAACATACAAAGCAAAAAAATCTGATGCATAAGAGCATGGAAAGAACCTGAACAAGTACTACTAGACAAAGGTGCATCCAATTTATTGTCATGCAAAGTATGTTCCATCCATTTTAACATACCTTTAGCCTACTCATTCTTAGCCCTCTCCACATCAAGTACATCATGTAAATCTACATCATGTATATCTCCATTTTAACATACCTTTAGCCTACTCATTCTTAGCCCTCTCCACATCAAGTACATCATGTATATCTACATCAGAAATAGGTTGATCCGTAGCATTTTCAAAAAACCCCATAGGATGTACATTTTCCTCATTGGAATTGACATTTAAGTTTCCACCACTAGAAAGAGGCAACAAACTGTCATAGATGTCCTTTGAGCTTATATTATTGTCTCTAGTACATGACAACAAAAATTGACCAGAATCTTTCACAAACACAACATCACATGAAACCAAGATACACTTTTTTTGTGAATGGTATAACTTGTAACCTTTTCCTTTAGTACCGTAACAAAAAAAATTGCATTTGAAATCCTTATCATCCAATTTTTTGCACTGCATTTTTGGCACCAAAGCATAAGCCAAAAAACAAAAGACGCACATGTGATCAATAGATGGCTTCCTATCATGCCATGCTTCATAAGAAGTCATAGATTGCAAAGATTTCATAGGAAGGCTTGTTAAGTACATAAGTACCACACATGATGGCCTTAAGAGAAAACGGATGTGGCAAAGCTTGACTCTTGACCATACATCGTGTCATCTTTGTAAGCGACCTATTTTTCCTTTCAACAACACCATTTTGATGAGGTGTATACGAAACTATACATTGGTGTTTTGTCCCACAACTAGACAAAAATGCATTACACTCATGAGACATATACTCCCCCCCTTGATTTGAACAGAGGGTGCCCATAGTACATTTAGAGACATTTCCAGCCATAGTCAAAAATTGCTTGAAGCACATAAACACGTCGGACTTAGCTTTAAGTGGGTCCACCCATGCATGCCTATATTAATCATCAATGAAAGTTAAATAGTAAAGGTAATTTCCCCAAGGACGAAGTTTGCATAGGCCCACAAACATCACTATACACAAGTTGCAATCTGCATGTATCCCTTATTGAACCATCTATTGGAAACTTTGAACGTTGCATCTTACCCAAAATACAGCTCTGCACAAGGAAATTATCTGAAATGGCTTTGCATGTAGAAATGAGTTGCTCATTAATATCCTTGATACCATCAAGGAAAGTGTCCATGTCATCTTCCTCATGCATAATCTTCGATTCTAGTTCTTTATGGAACAATGCAATTTTAGCCTCATTTCAGCTTGCATAAAGACCATCTAGAATATCCCAAACCTGTTTAGTTGACTTAGTTGAGCGAATGTGAGGAGTAATAGAGCACTTCATAGATAATGCAATCAATGCATAAGCTTGTGCAACTCTGACATCCCAATGAGCCTCCTCAACCATAGGAAAAACATCTCTGGAAGTAGTAAGCCTGCCACCAAAACCTGCAACATCCTCCACATTGCATGTATCCATAGAACTAGAGCATACATCAATGCCTGGCACAACATTCCAAATGCCCTTTCACACAAGAACATTTTGCATCATGTAGGCCCACATTGGGTAATTGTCCCCATCCAATTTATCCTCAACAAAACAAACATCTTGAAGACATCTGTGTGTTGTCAGCCATGGCGAGTGCCTACACTTAATGTGAAAACTATCCAAAAAGAGAAGAAACAAAGCGAGACCGTGATGTATAGTACAACCCAAAGAAGACTGTAAGAGACCTGTTATGAAAAAAATGGCACTGACAAAATTCTAAATAAAAGGACAAAATTGCCTCTTTAGTACTACCTATAGTGGAAATGGAGGCCAAAATGAGCCCAAGCAAAAAATCTGAGCAGACCAAGCTCCAAAGCTCTCCCAAAGTATTTGTTGACCTCTTGATGCTCACCAAAGCTCATCCAAATTGGAGAAAGTAAGCAGGTGGGTGCTGATGACATTGACAACTGCCCGGGAGGACACAACTTGCTTTGATACCAATTGTTGGAAACAGGGTTGCAAGGAAACACACACAGCTTGGAGAATAGAAAGAAACTCAAGGCACACAATAGAGAGTAGTATTACTTAGTTGTTAACTGAGCCAATGTCAGTTAACAGAAGCTGTTAAAGGCCCAAGCCTTACAAATGCACATAAAAGACATATGCGGAGAAGCAATAAAGATTGGAGTTACACATTTTTGACATTTTTCTAAAATGACCATGTATTGTAATTTCCCGATTTATTTCAAGCCATTGTAATGTTTGTAATGGGTTACGGGCTCAGTGAGAGTTCCAAGCTGTAAAGAATAAGTTAGTTACCGTACCTAAGCTGCATATTTAGTAAGTTGTGGATCCCTAAAGGCCTTGGGTGCCCGAACATTGCATATTTTTACGCTGTCGGGGGATGTGGGTTCGCGAGGTGAGCCGGGTCAGCACTGGGCTGCTTGCTGTGGGAAACAAGAGAGACAAGACGCACAGCACAAGGCAACAGATCCTGTCAAGACTTTAAATACTTAAAACTCGACAATCGAAATGGTTTAAACTGCTAATGATTAGCCGAAGTGGAATTCGATTACAATGGTTTCCGCCGTTAACGGCACTGATGGGGTTAGGAGAGTTTAATGCTCTCAAATTAGATCAAGACTGTAAAATTTCCACTTATGCCCGCCATTAGAGTCTTTATAAGCCGATTAGGAGGTAAGTATCCGACAAAATCCCCTGCTTGATACCCTTGTATCTTCCAAATACAGTAGAGAGAGTTTATCCTCTGTCCTTGCTTACTCGAGAGCGAGTCTCCTCCAGTTTACCAGAAGGCCGAGAGAGATAGAGCCCTTGGCGGTTTGGATTGAGAGAGAGAGAGAGATCCCCTTTTGCTTGGATTCGATTGAAGGTCAAGAGAGAAAAAAACCTTGCTTAGCTTCCCCTCTTGCTTAGCTTCGATGGCAATCAAGGATAAGTTCTTGCCTCAATGGAGTTCAAGGAGGCAAGCCCTCTCTTCGATGGAGTTCAAGGAGGAAATCCCTTTGATGGAGAGCTCAAGGAGCTTGCTTTGATGGAGATCGAAGAGCTCCCTTCCTTCCCCTTTGGTTCCTCTTCTTTACCCCTCGAATCTTGCTTCGTTACCTCTCTTGCTTTGCTTACCACACTTGCATTCAAAAAGAAAACTCTATATATAGAGTGCCCCCTCCCTTAGCAACGACGCCGCCGTCGTTGCTAGGGAGGCGTTAAAACCCCCCCCTATGTCATGGCAGGCCCGGAATTCGACAGCGCGAAACCCGCCGGGAGTCGTGCCGCAAAGAGGCGCCTGGGCCTGCTAACGAAAACCCGTCTTTTCGCCGAGCTCTTCTGAGCATCGTGCTGGCCCCTACGAGTCACTCTTCTCCTGCGCCGTTCTGCTCGTCGCCCCTGTCTGCACCCCATGGTTAGCTTTTGTGTTCCCACTCAATTAAATCATGTGGGCGGCCTTTAATTGCAGGCGGACGGCCACCGGCCTTTGCTTTTGGGCGCCCATTTAGTTTGGTTTGGGGCGGCGGGCGGCCATGCCCCTTGGCTATGTTGGATGGCCATAGCTTTAGTGGCCGGGCATGCCATGGGTTATGTTGGGCCGCCATAGCTTTTGTGTTGGCCCTTGTAAGGGCACCACATTTGGAATACATATCAGCTAAACAATGCAAGCACTCTCAGTGGCCGCTAAGCATATCCCACAATCAATATGTCCCATGGGCCGACATTACGGATGAAGAGTTCATCAAGAACTTTTGTGCTTTCGTAACGGCTCCACATTGGGCATACACGCCGGACGAGGATGAGAGCCCTAAACTGACAATATCATCGTGAATTTTACTGCCCATATCAGCATCTTGAATAATGCCAAAATTACCCACCTTAGCAGTGCCGGCAACTGTCATCGGCCTCAAGCCGTATTATCTGATCAACCCAGACTCTCTCTGACGAGCCGTAGATCCCTGCAGACTTCTCAAACTGCATAAAATGCATAGAAACCTTGTCGAGGCTGTAAAATTCGTAGATGGCACTCCGATCAAGCGGACCAAACTGGTACGGAGCCGACCCTCGGTGAATCTTTAACGGCTAATATCTTGGCGATCGGGACTCCGATCATTGATCTGAAAAGACCGACGCCCTCCAGAAATTGAGCACTTCAGCCCGATGCATTCACTTCAATTCTTTCACCTCAGCTGCAGTTGCCCAATCTGGTACAGATCTGCAATCGACTTGAACTTTAAACTACCATAACTTCTTCACCGTAGCTCCAATCGACGAGCCGTAAAGACAGACCGGTAGAGCACTTCAAGCACTACAGTTCTAGATCATAATCTCTCATCTGTGTTCACTGCAAGCATACTCATTTTTGGCATCATTAAGGCATCAATTGGCCCTTTAAAGCCGCATCTGGCATACATTAATCATTAGACTTGGCATGTTAACAAGCCCTCATCACTGACCATTAATCAAGTAGGCTTCAAAGAATCTTAGCTTGCATTTCTCTGCTCTTTTTCTTATCATGGAAGCGGAGCTGCACGACATCCACCCCCTCTGAACGTGCACAGCCTCCGTCTATGCCAACTGCACTTCAATCTGCATCTGTTTTAGGTACCTTAAGCTCCTTACCCATCATCAGACTCACTTAACTATTAAACATATGAAAAATAAAATAAGTCTTATACCCTATCATCAATGTTTTAGTTGAATCATTAGGTAGCTGTCCATCAAAAATCTCTGAACTGTATGTGTCGTATCTTCAAAGCATTCAATCATGGAAAGTCTGTTTAGTGAACCCCGCCAGACTCAAGTGCTCCAATTAATGATGCACACGACTTGACCATTAAGCTCTCTTTAAGGAACCCTGTCAAGATCAAGTATGTCTTACTCTGTCTGCACACGGAATGGCTGTCAAGTCCTTTACTTCAAGTTCTGTTAGCAGAACCAACTCAAAAGATGTGAAGATACTTCATCAATTGTCCAAAGAAGTTAGCTGGAAGCCAGCCATGTTATCTTATTGAATGCATAACCAAAACTCTTTTGACTTAACATAATCTAGAAAAAAAAAACCTTGCATCATGTAGCCTGCTACATCAGGCATCTGGTGTCCTCTGCATCTGCAACTTGCACTTTAGTAACCCCCAGGATCAAATGGGATAATAAGGAATTGTCCACACATTGGGGCTTCATAACATCCACATGAGCATACATTTCATACATCAATCATCATCAAGCATTTTCGGTGCAAATATGCTACCCTTGGTTCAAATAGCACGCAATTACTATGCATACTTAACAGCATCCATCCATATTGAATCTGCTTATGAATATCCTTAGAATCTCCTGGATCAAACACCATCGAGATCACATAGCATTGATGGGCTCCGCAATATACTAGAGCTTCACCTGAAGCATAGTGTAGCACCCACATACTGTAAACTATTGGCAGCTTAAGCTCGTTACCAGAAAGCATTAAAGAAGTCTGACTCCCTTTTACTGGCAGCCAAGACATCACTGGCATAAGCATCAATAGGAATAGCATCCAAATCCAGCTACATTTGGCACATTGCGCAAGGAAATGAAAAACCCTATGCACCTTTTGCAGTATCAAGGATGATTTAGCATCATCACCCCCTCTAGCTTCATAGCCATCACGAAAAACCTTGGGAGTCTCTCGGCCTGTATCATCAAACGAATTTTCACCTGTTGGGATTTCAGCTTGATCATGAAAAACAGCTTCATCCTGTAGATCTTCATCTATAATATCCTCGGGAAAATCACCCTTGGAAGTCGCAATGTTCATCAAAATTGTAGCAGTTATCTCCTCATGCAGTCCATCTACAAGCATAGATGTAAAATCCTTGTCGATAACCTGTTCACAATCAATATGATCCAAGCAATCTTCATACTCCTCGATATCACCCTCTGCTTCCTCATCTGCATCCATGTTACTTAGCAATACATTATAGAGCTGTAAAGGCTCATCTGGCACCCCCTCTGAAGAGGTATACGCATCAGAAAGCTCTTCTATATTGCCATAAACATCTCCTTCGGATCTAGACAAAAATTCGTTGATTATAGCATCCTCTTCTGTGATAGCATCATCTGCAAGCATATTGTTAGTAGAAATCATAGGTTCATTGACATCCTCAGGCTCATCCTGTGCTAGGTCCACAATTTTAGTCACTTCATCAGCTATTGTGTATATAATAGCTTTATTTATGCACTCATCTGCATCAAACATGTTGTCCTGCTCGCCTATAGTGCAAATAGCTTCAGTAACATCTTGTAGAGGTTTATCTTCTTGATAAACTCTTTTAGAATAACCCATGTCAAGATCAACAACTTGCGAACCACTTTCTGAACAGTCTATGTCCTCACTGGAACCATTATTAGAGGTAGCGTCCACGCAAGAAATCTTTGAAAAAAATTCATATAAATCTGTTACAGCATTAAATTCATTGTTTACCTTTTCTTCGTTGCTCAAATTAAGCTCCTCTAAAACTGAATCTGCTACTTCCAGCTTAGCATTCTCTTTGGCTTTACTTCTTGCAGAAATATGCTCCCAGAATTCATCATAGTTGAGGATCTGCATCTGATCCCCTTCACCTTTACTGAAGACAACCTTATTTCGTTCAGTAATCTCCTTTATGTCCCGATCTAGAATCTTTGAGCTTTCGTAAATAAATTCGTCCGAAAAATACTCCCACCGTGTGGGATATTCTTCTGCCAGTTCTTGAACCTACTTTTTAAAATCCGAGTTTACAACCTCCTCAAAAGCTGCAATCATCCGATCTTCTGGAACATTTCGGCTCTTCATCTCAGCTTCGTAACATGCAATAAAACCTTCTGGATCATATCCCTAAAAATTATAATACTGCTCCCGAACAGCATCAAGTGCTAGCTCTACAGCATCATCAGTCTGCTTTTTTATCTGCATGGCTTTTGCTTCCTGTAGATACCCTTGAACCAATTCCATCATTTTAGGCAAATCTGT
Source organism: Adiantum capillus-veneris (assembly GCF_014529385.1). Lineage (NCBI taxonomy): Eukaryota > Viridiplantae > Streptophyta > Polypodiopsida > Polypodiales > Pteridaceae > Adiantum > Adiantum capillus-veneris. The sequence continues at coordinate 76,199,069 of NC_140932.1, read as the reverse complement.
AACTACCAGATTTTTATCAAATCCATTGGGCGCCCATTTCGTTTGGTTTGGGGCAGGCGGCCATTTAGTTTGGTTTGGGGCGGGCGGCCATGCCCCTTGGCTATGTTGGACGGCCATAGCTTTAGTGGCCGGCCATGCCATGGGTTATGTTTGGCCGCCATAGCTTTTGTGTTGGCCCTTGTAAGGGCACCACATTTGGCATACATATCAGCTAAACAATGCAAGCACTCTCAGTGGCCGCTAAGCATATCCCACAATCAATATGTCCCATGGGCCGACATTTCGGATGAAGAGTTCATCAAGAACTTTTTGTGCTTTCGTAACGGCTCCACATTAGGCATACACGCCGGACGAGGATGAGAGCCCTAAACTGACAATATCATCGTGAATTTTACTACCCATATCAGCATCTTGAATAATGCCAAAATTACCCACCTTAGCAGTGCCGGCAACTATAATCGGCCTCACGCTGTATTATCTGATCAACCCAGACTCTCTCTGACGAGCCGTAAATCCCTACAGACTTCTCAAACTGCATAAAATGCATAGAAACCTTGTCAAGGCTGTAAAATTCCCAGATGGCACTCCGATCAAGCGGACCAAACTGGTACGGAGCCGGCCCCCGGTGAATCTTTAACGGCTAATATCTTGGCGATCACGACTCCGATCACTGATCTGAAAAGACCGACGCGCTCCAGAAATTGAGCACTTCAGCCCGATGCATTCACTTCAATTATGCCACCTCAGCTGCAGTTGCCCAATCCGGTACAGATCTGCAATCGACTTGAACTTTAAACTACCATAACGTCTTCACCGTAGCTCCAATCGACGAGCCATAAAGACAGGCCGGTAGAGCACTTCAAGCACTACAGTTCTAGATCATAATCTCTCATCTGTGGTCACTGCAAGCATACTCATTTTTGGCATCATTAAGGCATCAATTGGCCCTTTAAAGCCGCATCTGGAATACATTAATCATTAGACTTAGCTTGTTAACAAGCCCTCATCACTGACCATTAATCAAGTAGGCTTCAAAGAATCTTATCTTGCATTTCTCTGCTCTTTTTCTTATCATGGAAGCGGAACTGCACGACAACGCTAGGTATATAAGGCAGTGTGTAAATGGAATTAAGGTTCTCAGCCTCATTTGTTGAGACCACTCTTTTGTGAGAGCTCATGAGGTGTGTGGCTATGGAGTCCTTGAGCTTCTCCTTGCTCATGTGACTTGATTAACACTAATCAATGCTTAATCTCTTTCCCTATGCCTCTCTTATACTCTGTGTGATTGTCTATGATTCTTTGATTAGCTAGATCTTAACTACTAAGTGGTTAATCCCACTCTAATCTTGTGTGACTGCCCTCTATTCTTCGTGTGTGCATGTAGGTTTGATTGGAGTGCAGATGCTCAATAGATCTATGTGTGTGCACTTGTGGTTAGTGTGTTGCATGATGGTATTAGTGATGTGTGCATTGCTGCACAATAGATCTATGTGTGTGCACTTGTGGTTAATGTGCTACATGATTGGATTAGTAATGTGTGCATTGTTGCAATCGTTAGTGTGTGTGATTGGGTTGATTAGAGATTAAGAGAAATGGATATGGAGATTGCTAGAGATTGTGGTTTGGCTCCTCCATAGTCCGAGAATCTCACCTCATAGGTTCACCATTCATGTTGCCATGATTAGCTGACTAATTATGTGAGTGTTTCCATGCCCTAGCCAGGCAGCGCATCACCCCAGATTGACAATTATTGTTGGTCACTAGAGCTATGCTACGATGGTATTCCCAACAATTGGTGCTGTTGCCGGGGAGAAATCAGCCTACACATTGTGTAAGTAGCAATTGGATGGTGTCACTAAATCAAATCTTGTACGGTATGACTAGCCATTTTCAAGATTGTGATTTTGAGCTTTTGATTTTGTGCATTTGCATACCATCATAATGCTTAAATTTTCCTAGAATCAATGTGCATAAATTCATGGTTTCATGTGCTAATTTGCATTGTTAATTTGCTAATTGCATGTTTGAATGGTCAAGTGCAATTGTGTGCACTAAAATCAAGTGTGTGCACTCTAATTGAGTGTGTGTATGCCTAATTTTAGGTGTGTGTGCACTATTTTGTCCTTGTGTGTGCATTAAAAAATTAATGTGTGCATAAGGATTTTGCAAATCTCATGATTGAATTGTGATTTGTTGATGCCCAATTAGAGATTTTTGTGTTCATTTGCAATTTCGACATGATTAACACTTGTGTGTGTGCACCTAAAAGTTGGTAAAAACTATCAATTATTAGTGTCTACGCCTAAAATTTGATTAATGTGCATAATTAAATCAATGTTTGATTGTAAATTTGATGTATGTAATGGTTAATTGTCGCAATTCAGTAGTAGGAATGTTGCAGTTGCTCAAAACAGGGATTAACACACATTGATTCCGTCAATTTTTTATCTAATTTTGCTGGTTTAATTGCCTAGTTTTGATCCAATTTAGGCTGGTTTAATTGCCTAGTTTTGATTTTTATTGGCAAAATTAATTGGCAATTGAATCGATGTGATAATTGAGTTTTAATTTGGCTACACCATTCCTTCTAGTGTGAGAATTTTTTTGAATGATTTTTACAAATCCTTGGTAATTTTTTACAAATTTTTACATTAATTTTCAATTAATTCTGCACAAATTTGATAATTTGTGATCTTGACGAGCTCTTATGTTTGCATATTTATGGCATGATTTTGAGCGCTTTTTTGTCCTTGTTGGTCAATTTTTGAGCGTTTTGCCATTTTCGGGTTCGATTTGGTGGCCAGTTCAATGATTTTGTCGTAATTGGCATTTTCAATAAAAACTACTATTTTTGGCTTCCTTATGTCTGTTAAAAGTGTTTGAATGCGATTGATGATGATTTTCTAAGATTTATGGATTGTTCAATAAATTTTTGGCAATGTTTTGGAATTTTTGGGTAATTTTTGGATTTTTGGCATTTTTCAATATTCTCGACTTCGACGGCATGTTTTGGGTGAGAACTCGCTCCTACAATGATTAAGGTTTGAAAAAGTAAAAAAAAAGACCTCTTTCCCAGGTATAATAGGCGCACCTATTATACTCTCTCTCTTCCCTTTCGATTTCTTTCTCATCTCCACTCCCACTCCCTCTCTCTCCTTGGTCAAGGTGGGACCCCCCATCTTGAAATCTCTCTCTCTCTCTCATCTCCACTCCCACTCCCTCTCTCTCCTTGGTCAAGGTAGGACCCACCATCTTGAAAACTCTGTGTGTGTGTGTGTGTGTGTGTGTGTGTGTGCAAGTTTGCCTTACGGTGCAATAAACGAGGCTCTCATCTTCATTCCCACTCCCTCTCTCTCCTTGGTCAAGGTGGGACCCACCATCTTGAAATCTGTGTGTGTGTGTGTGTGCGCGCGCGCGCGCAAGTTTGCCTTACGGCACAATAAACGAGGCTCTCATCTTCATTCCCACTCCCTCTCTCTCCTTGGTCAAGGTGGGACCCACCATCTTGAAAACTCTCTCTCTCTCTCTCTCTCTCTCTCTCTCTCTCTCTCTCTCTTTTTAAAAAAATGAGAAATACTCAAGCGTGCAAAACGACTGCATAAGATTAGCAAGAATTGACGGGTGTTAAAAATGGATGGTAATGATAGGGGAAATACCACCAAAAGCGTTTCGCTCTTAAGAGCTCATCAGCGGTGGTGTTGGTAAAATGTGTTTGTAAGGGAGGGGGAGGAGGTAGGGTTTTATAAAGGGTGCTTGGTTAAGATTTTTTGAGGGTTAACAAAATTTTGAAAAGAGTGGAATTTAAGACCGAGTACCAGGGTACATGGAGAGGAAAGGTTTTTTAGACTAAGTACTGGGGGGTACAGGGAGGAGTTAAGAGGAGTTAAGGTGATTTAAGTGTAGGTCAAAATCCAAGATACTTGAGTACAAATTTGGGAGTAGGATTTTTTGGAAATGAGAGGGTGGGGTAGAAATGTGCATAAGGGGATTCTTCAGGTAAGAAGAGTATGTAAAAATTAAAGTGGTTCAAAGTGAGCTTCATGAGGGTGGCATAAAGAGTCCAAAGGTAATACGAGGGGAGAGGGGTAAGGAATCAAGTGTTGTTTAACATTTGAGCTATAAGGGGTATATTTTAAGAGGAAAGATGGAAGGAAAATCTGAAAAAACGGAGAGTTTTTACTTCGTTATTGCCTTCTCCTCTCCCAACTCACGAGTTAAGGTGATTTAAGTGTAGGTCAAAATCCAAGATACTTGAGTACAAATTTGGGAGTAGGATTTTTTGGAAGTAGGATTTTTTGGAAATGAGAGGGTGGGGTAGAAATGTGCATAAGGGGATTCTTCAGGTAAGAAGAGTATGTAAAAATTGAAGTGGTTCAAAGTGAGCTTCATGAGGGTGGCATAAAGAGTCCAAAGGTAATACGAGGGGAGAGGGGTAAGGAATCAAGTGTTGTTTAACATTTGAGCTATAAGGGGTATATTTTAAGAGGAAAGATGGAAGGAAAATCTGAAAAAACGGAGAGTTTTTACTTCGTTATTGCCTTCTCCTCTCCCAACTCACGGCGACTCTCGGCAAGACAAAGACCAGTGACCATCAGGTTCTCTCTCTCTCTCTCTCTCTCTCTCTCTCTCTCTCTCTCTCTCTCTCTCTCTCTCTCTCTCTCTCTCTCTCTCTCCCCTTTGCTTGACGTCATTGTTGCCTAATATGCCTTTGCATAATATGCCTTTGCATACTCTTCCTGCCAATATAGCCTACAGACCTTGTGTTAAACAACGAAATAGTCTGGAATTTTCAAAAGAGCAGGAGACTCCACAGAGGTAGTTTACACACCTCATTTTTAAGCTTATCCCTGACATGACCCCAACGGTATGACCATGTTGAAGCTCCTCTTCTTCATCGGTATAGCAGGCGACTCAGTCCGCCTCAACTTCATCAATCGTTCAGCGGACTCTATGTGCTTCAAAACCTTTTTGACCTTTGCTTGACGTCACTATTGGCCAAAGAGCCGGTCATGCTTGTTGCCTTTGCATTAGAGCAGCATAATATGCCTTTGCATACTCTTCTTGCCAATATAGCCTATAGACCTTGTGTTAAACAACGAACAGTCTGGAATTTTCAAAATAGTAAGAGCTTATCCCTGACATGACCCCAACGGTATGACCATGATGAAGCTCCTCTTCTTCATCGGTAGCAAGAGACTCAGTCCGCCTCAACTTCATCAATCGTTCATCAGACTCTATGTGCTTCAAAACCTTTTTGACTGTATTTCGAGTCCCACAAATGCTTCCATTGATGCCTTCACTAGCAAGTACAATACCTCCTGAGACACGTTGTTGATATCAATCATAAATTTGTAAACAATCAAAACGGGAAACGTATTAAGACAGCTTATACATTAGACCTCCTAGATACTGATCACTCAAGGTAGGAGATGACAACTAGATCCTCATGAGACCAATTCTGACTGATACCACAAGTCTTCTAAATGAAATTACAGAAAACCCCACCTCTTAGCCCTGAAGCCTAAGAAAAAAACAAATGGTTTTGGCAAACAAGTTGAAACCTCCCGCATACTGATCACTCAAGGTAAGAGATGACAACTAGAGCCTCATGAGACCAAGTCTGACTCATACCACAAGTCTTCTAAATGTAATTACAGAAAACCCCACCTCTTAGCCCTGAAATCTTCAAGCCTCAAAACAAAACAAATGGTTTTGACAAACAAGTTGAAACCCCCAAAATTTTCCCATTTCCAAGATTTGTTCACAGCATCTTGGACAGAAACATGAAGAAAATTGCAAAGTTTTTGATTCATGCTCCAGAGTTTCTGGCGATGCTGCACGATATGGTACTCGCGTTGATGAAATACGATCTACTGCATGCTGTCGGTAAGAGTAGTTGGAGGACCTCGAGGGCCATCGAGTACGCAGATGGCATTAGGCAAACTAGGGCTAGTCATTGTGCACAACACTACTAGCAATTCCCTCTTATCAACTCTAATTGTTTGCTTGGTGATTACGTGTTTCACAATGCTGCCAATTGTTCTGTAGATCTTCATTGCTTGCTAGTGCATCTTGCTTGGATAACTTATTTGATGTTTTCAGACCATGTCTACCTTGTGCAACATCCAGGGGGGGAGAGTTATTCTGCACGAGCAGGGCGTGTGCATGTTGACGATAAAGGGGTCTCACTAGAACAAATGGCAGTAGTGTTCACGATAATAGCTAGGCCTTCTCGCTCGTAGAAAAAAATCCTACCTCGTCTACATAGTGAGAGCATTCTTCAATCCATAGATTCTGTAGGCCAAGCTCCTCCCTATTCATTCCAGTAGTAGAAGGTCGACAATGTCACTGTTTGCCTCGTCGCCATATTCGAATTGACCTTCATCTACAGTCAAGCCTCTGCGCCTTCCCGACGTAGTAATCATAGCAGCTATGTGTGTATGTCCACCTTCAATTACCTTACTCAGCTCGTTTCTGCAGGCGCAACTACTTATGGCCTAACTCTACCGTGTTTCACTACAGACAGATCAAGAGAATCTTGGACACAACTCCTCTACATTTGCAATAGCGACATACTCCAACGTGCGGTGAGTAAGAAGTTCCACATTTTAATCTGGAAAACTTAGGACACAGTAAAAAGGAACACAGTGAAAATTGCATGTTGCCGTGGGAATGGCACGTTCCCTCGTATTATAAAAATTGGGGAGGACTGTGCAAACTCCCCCGTGCAGGGACACCAACACGTTTTCTTTTTTTTCTATAACATAAGAGATAAAGAACACATACAAATAATGAGATTACTCTTAGAACCTTCAGCATTGTGCGATCACTTTTCTAACTCTTCGTACTTATTCTTTGCAAGGGACATTCAAGTGTTACCATATACATGTGGTAGTGATGTGTGTGAACACACTAGGACCGCCGGGGCATTTTTTCCCTCTTTAGGAGGTTTTTTTCCCCCATGCATTGTATATACGGCCATCACTCTAGGGCTATCTATCTTTCCATTGCACACTAAGTAACACACTCTCTATTGTGTTCCTTGAGCTTCCTTCGTCTTCTCCAAGCTGTGTGTGCTTCTCTGCAACCCTAATTCCAACAATTGGTATCAGAGCAGGTCACGCCCTCCCGGGCTTAGTCGCTAGCTGCTCCAGCACACGCCTGCTCACTTTCTCCGATTTCAGTGAGCTTTGGCGAGCGATTGCAGGTCGACAAAAATTTGGGAGAGCTCAAAGAGCTCGGTTTGCTCATTTCGGCCTCCATTTCCACTATAGGCAGTACTGCACAGGCTATTTCGTCATTTTGTGCAGAATTTCTGTCAGTGCCGTTTTCTGCATAACAGGTTCCTTATAGTCTTCTACGGTTTGTGCTATATAGCACAGGTTGTTCCCGCTCCGTTTCTCCTATTTTCGGGTAGTTTTCACATCAGGTGTAGCATTTATCATGGCTGACAACAACAACACAGATGTATTCAAGATGTTTGCTGCTGAGGACAGGTTGGATGGGGACAACTACCCTATGTGGTCTTATATGATGCAACATGTTCTTGTGTCAAAGGGTGTCTGGAACATTGTGCAGGGCATTGATGTACGTCCTGGTTCTGAGGATGTAGGCGATGTTGAGGCTGTCGCAAGTCTTGTTGCAAGCATTGCAGCTGTTAGAGTTGTTTTGCCTACGGCAGAACAAGCTCGTTGGGATGTTAAGGATTTGCAGGCTCATGCATTGATTGCGTTGTCTGTGAAGCGCACCATTGTTTCTCACATCCATTCAGCAAAATCTGCAAAACAGGCTTGGGATATTCTAGCAGGTCTTTATGCAAGCCGCAATGAGGCTAAAATTGCTTTGCTGCGTAAAGAGCTGGAGTCGAAGATTATGCATGAGGAAGATGATATGGACACTTTCCTTGCTAGTGTCAAGGATATCAATGAGTAGCTTATTTCTGCAGGTGAAGTCATTTCAGACAGTTCCCTTGTGCAGATTGTTATTGATGCCTTACCAGATTCCTACCAGACTTTTGCTAGTACTTGGAGACTTATGACCCAAGGAAATCCTGAAGTTGTCAAGTTTGATGCATTATGCACATTGCTGTTGCAAGAGTCACTTTCCAGAAAAAACAGGACTAGGCAGCGTGCAGTTGAACAGGCTTTTATTGATTCTCAAAGAAAGGGTGGTAACAGTAATGTAGCCACTTCTTATGGTTCTACTGCGAGTGGAAAAAATTCTGTTCCTAATGCTTCTGCTGGCAGTACTTCGTCTGGCAATTCTGGTGATAAGGGCAAAAAGAAGATGCGTTGCCATTATTGTAAAGCCAATGATCACTTGATCAACTCGTGTCCTAAGTTGAAGGCCAAAGAGGCTAAGAAGAAAGAGGGTGGCTCCACTGCAAATGCTGGTTCCACTACAAATGCAGCCATTGTTGAGTCTTCTGTCAAAGGAGACTGTGTTGCTGATGTTGATGCAGAATGGGCTTTTAGGGCAGAGTGCACTTACAATCCTGCTGTCCATGATGCATGCTTGTTAGTTGCTGCAGATTCACATGTGTGGTATTTCGACAGTGATGACACAAAGAACATTACCTCACATCGTGAATTGTTTACCTCTCTCGAGTCTGTCCCTCATGGGAATTCAGTCACTTGTGCCAACAACGCCTCTTATCCAGTTCAGGGATTTGGAAAGATTGTGCTTACTGCTGCTAATGGAAGTTCTTTCACACTTGTTGATGCACTTTATGTACCTGGGATCAAGAAGAATCTTTTGTCTGTATCCGCACTTGCTAGACTTGGACTTGTAGTCAAATTTGTGTATGACAGATGTACAGTTCATGATCTCAGTTTTGGTGATGAAATTGTTGCATCTGGGCTTTTGTGACGTGGGCTGTTTAAGCTCACTTTGTATGACAAGTGTGGAAAAAATTTTGCAAATGCTGTTGCAGATTCAAGGGCTATTTCACATGCAAAACTTTGGCATGCACGTTTTGGTCATCTGAATTTTGCCAGTTTGCTGCGTTTGCAGAAATCTTATATGGTTGCTTCTTTGCCGCCTCTTGAAGCACCTGTCAAACATGTTTGTGAAGGCTGTATTTTGGGTAAGATGCAACGTTCTAAGTTTCCAAAGGATGGTTCAGTTCGGGCCACATGCAGGTTGCACCTTGTGCATACTGATGTTTGTGGGTCCATGCAAACTCCGTCCTTGGGAAATTACCTGTACTTCGTTACTTTCATTGATGATTACTCCAGGCATGCATGGGTATTTCCGCTTAAAGCGAAGTCCGAAGTTTTTATGTGCTTCAAACAATTTCTGGCTATGGCTGAAAATGTCTCGAAATGTACTATGGGCACCCTCCGTTCCGATCGAGGGGGGGAGTATATGTCTCATGAATTTAATGCATTTCTGGCTAGTCGTGGGATAAAACACCAATGTACAGTGCCTTATACACCTCAGCAAAATGGTGTTGCTGAGAGGAAAAACAGGTCACTGACGGAAATGACACGATGTATGGTCAAAAGTCAAGCTTTACCGCATTCTTTTTGGCTTGAGGCCATCATGTGTGCCACTTATGTACTTAACAGATGTCCTACGAAAGCTTTGCAGTCTATTACTCCATATTAAGCATGGCATGATAGAAAACCTTCTATTGAGCACATGTGTGTTTTTGGTTGTTTGGCATATGCTTTGGTGCCACAAGTGCAGCGCAGAAAATTGGATGATAAGGCTGTCAAATGTATTTTTGTTGGTTATAGTGTTGAAAGCAAAGGTTACAGGTTGTATCATCCGCACACAAAACGTATTCTGGTTTCTCGGGATGTAGTGTTTGTGGAAGATTATGTTCAGCCCTTGCTGTCATGTACTAGAGACAGTAATGTAAGCTCACAGGACATTTATGACACTTTGTTGCCTCTTTTCAGTGGTGGAAATACGAATGTAAGTTCCAATGAGGCAAATGTACAGCCTATGGGGGTTTCTGAAATTTTTTTAGATCAGCCTATTACTGATGCAGATGTACATGATGTACTTGATGAGGAAAGGGCTGAAAATGAGCAGGCTAGAGGTATGCCAAAATGGCTGGTGCACACTTTGCGTGACAGCAAATTAGATGCACCTTTGTCTAGTTCTACTCGTTCAGGCTCTCGCCATGAATCTTATGCATCAGATTGTTATGCTTTGGCTGTGTCTAGTTTACATGATGTTGAGGAGCCTCTGACTTTTGATGAAGCACATAATTCAAAAAATTGGATGGTTGCCATGCAATCAGAATATATTGCACTTATAGAAAATGACACATGGACTTTATGTGATTTGCCTCCTGGAAAAAAGGCCATACCTACCCTCCATCACTCGAGTGATGAGAATCAAAGGTGTTTGATGACATAGCTTTCTGTTTCAGTGTACCGGATGTGAATGTGTAGGTTTGGGTCAATGTTTTGAGTTTTATTGTGCATACTCGTTTGCTAATTGCTCTTGCTCTTTACTATTTTTGTTTTTTGTGAGTATAAGGCTTTATATATACATTCCCTAAGATTGGTGATTGAGAGGTCAGGGAAAGAAGGGTAAGAGGGAAATACTTCAATAGGCTGACGTGAATGAAGACTTCCCCCCCTTCCTTGGCTAGGTCATACTGTTTGAAATATGCTCGTCACCCTTTGAAACCAATTGTTCCAGTTGGTAATAGGTGAGGATTTTTGCCATTAGTTTTCTATTACCTTAGGTGCCTTGTTGAGTTGCAAGGGTGGTAAGGTACTCTCCCGAGATCGAACTTGAAGTGGTTCATCAAGTGGTTCTTGAACACTGGGAGGTGTGGATTCCTTTGTAGCTTCATGGAGGTCCACTATTGTAGGTGGAGGCTATGGAGAAGCTTTTACCTCTATGGATGCATTACATGAGGAGCTAGAAGCTTCATGGGACTCCCCTCTTCCTGAGCTAGGTGGAACAAATTGTTCTTTCTTTGGTACCCAAACTAGCTCTGGAGTGGGTGTGTAGCATTCTGTGATTTTTTTCTTTCCGCGATCGTTGATTCGTTTTGGAGCTACGGGACTGGGCTCACATACGTCAGGTGACAAATAAGAACACAATCCACGTTTTTGCACCCAGATTTGATCATTTCCTTGATAGTAGCCTTGGGCTTCCAATAGTCGTTTAGGAATCCACCACCATGTTTCCTTACATTTCTTGGAGCAAGTGGGACGTTTCTTACAAGGCTTCTGTTTTTTAGCACTGCTATGGTCGCTAAAGAAGCTTTAGAGACCCACTTGTATGTTTTCTTTGTTATATTAGGATGATTCTTGTCAGAAGCTATATGCATTTCTTCTAGTATATTTAAGGGTATGACTGGTGGCATTTCATCCCCCTCAGGTGTTACCCAGGTTGTCCCCCTATTTCCCCCAGTGTCTATGGTTGCTGCTAGGTGGACCCAATCCACATTGTCCGACTCAATCATCCCAGGTAGTACATCCATATTACTACCTCCATATAAGGAGAATCTTCCCCAGCACCAGTGTTCGCTTTACACGTGTAACAATACTGCAATGGGATTGAGTGAACTGTGGTGTCATATCTATGATCAATTATAAACCTGTTTCCTAGAGGATGTGCTCTAACAGTTACAAGATCCACTCGAATGACAGAATCTTGGGACTGCAAGTAGACATGGTTTTTAGACCAGTCATGCACCATTTTTTCTTCCCTCATGAAAGGACGTCCTAAGATCATCTCCGATGCCATAGTGTGCTTGGAGAAATCCATAACAATGAAGGTAACTCTTATTTTATGTCCAAAGACCTTGATCTTGAGATCTTCTAGAATCCCAATATAGACCCATTGGCCATCTTTACTACTGTGGTTGTGGTTCCAAAGTGAGGTCTTCCCATAGTTTCCGAGAAATTTTTAATCACAATGCTAACCCCAACGCCACCATCAAGGATTCCCTTCACAGTTAATCCCTTGGTAGTGATTGGTATGGTTGCATTGGATTCAACTCCCTCAAAGTATTATCCCAACTTGTTAACATGTATTTCTACAACAAGGTTCTCATCTAGGTTGGTTTGTGGATCTAAGTTTTCCTCCTCTATTGGCATCTCCCCAGCTCCATCCATCTGTGCAAATTGTGGTAGCCCAACCTTCAGCTCTCCATTGAGGAAAGCTCGAAGAGTTGAGACTAGCTCAAGGTATTTATATAGTTTGGACATGATGGGGGTTCTAACTTCTCAAGACATGAAATCCATCAATTTGGCAATGTTTAATGGTACCTTTTGGGCTTCAACCTCTTGACGTGGGAAGATGGGATCTCCATTTCTTCAATAGGATCAAGTAGTCCTTTTGTAAATATTCTTTCCATCAAGAAGTGAGTACGTCCACTTTCCCATGACTTTAAGTCACTTTCTTCTTGGATGACACTAGGTATGGCTAAGGGTCTATGGACTTGGTGAGGTTGTTGTTGCGTAGGGAACATGATGTCTATAATCTGGATCTGCCTAGGTGCTGGTTGTAGATCCCTTTTGGTATCTTCTACCAAACTCCTTAATTGCTTGACTCGCTTGATCTTCTTTGTAGGGTTTGGATAAGTTCCTATCTTCTTCTTGGATCCTGGCCATTGTGGCTCATGAAGACCTTCCTTGTTGGTTTCTATCTTAGTGGTCATTTTGGACTCCATGGTTTCACCTGAATTAGAATCCTCTTCAGTGTCGTTCATATATACGGGGTCGTCACCAGTTCCTATGTTGGTCTTTGAACTGGGGTCTGACTTCGTTGCTTTTTGCGATCTCTTCGTTTGTGTTTTCTTCATTTTTTGAGGTTAGGCAATTGATGCCATGTCTCTTTCCTCAAGAATATTATTTTGTTTTTGGAGCATCGATCGTGTGAGTACGTTTACTGGTACCACATGTGTACTTTGTGATGGCTCCTCGATAACCTCAATCAAGTTTAATGGTGTGATCTTTGGTGCATTTGGATTATTCGGACATTGGGCAATCAAATGATCTATGCCACATTGATTACACATGAGTATCGGCATCGTACACGTGCTCGCTTGATTGGTTTGCATTAGTGTGGTGTTCTTTTGTAGCCTAATAGGACACTCGACCACACGATGTGGACCTCCACACTCATAGCATTAAAGAGGTGGTCTCTTAGCAATGTAATTGATATTTTGGCCACTTGCAGCAAGAGCAGGTACTTGATAGACACGTTTGACTTGTCTCCAATAGTCCTCCATGTAGTATTGTGGACTTTCTTCAAGCGCATCCATCCCATAGGCAATATTAGGGTCTATATCTTCCTCACAACCTTCCAAACAAGCAATAGATGACTCACAACCCACTTGATTCACAAAAGTGATTCTCGGATGTGGTGGTTGCGGTCCTAGCACTAGAGGTGGTAAGGGTGTTGTTTGAACAACATTTTGGGCCCTAGGGACCATGTGTTGTGACGTTTGTTCAAGAGGTGGGACCGGCATCAATACAGGCACTCGAGGTGTGTCTGTCCATGCTAAGGTTGGTCTATTGGCCATCGCGCGCTTAAATACTATGCAATCCTTAGCTTAATGACCATACCTCCCACAGGCATTGGAGTTTCCATTTAATTATACTCTAAAAGTAGGGCATTCACTGGTACTATGCGGTCCATAGCATACTGAGCATCATTGTTGCTCCCTTCTTGGATACATAGGATTACTTTGCGGAGCACGATTGTCTCTAAGACTCTCTTGAATGGCCTTGGTGAGATCTGCTAAAGTTATCTCAGATATCTTTGGCTCCTTAGCAATAGGATTTAGGGTCATTGGCTGATGCCTCGATGCTTGCGAGCTAATAGATTTAGGCTCAACAGACACTCTTTCTCCTTAAATCATTAAATTATCCTCCAATTGGATCGCATTGGTGGTGACTGCTTCCCAAGTGGTGATACCTAATGACTAGGCCATTGTAGATATCCTCCAGTGTCGTAATCCCCTAATGAATCTATTAAGAAATTGATTATTATTGAAGCGCTCATTTGGATTACAACGAGAATTCAAATGCTTCAAGTGACTAATAAAGTCTCTCACCGACTCTCCTTCCTCTTGTTGGGCTTTCTGGAGCCGAGCGGCTACACCCCAAGGCACTCCCTCTCGTATGTATTCTTTTAAGAATAGTCTCCTAAGAGTAGGGTAAATCGTTTTTTCTTCCACCCTTAGGGTTCTATACCAATCCCCAGCCTTCCCACTTAAGGTTAGGCTTAAAGAATTACTCTTATGCAGGTCATTGTGTTCTCCTAGAGAATCGTATATTTGTTCAAACACTTCAATATGCTTTCTCACATCCCCGTCTCCACTAAATTTTTGTGTGAGCTTGGCTATTTGTACTGCCTTACTTCTAGGTTCTCTATCTGGCATGTTACAAATATTCTCGGCAATAGATCGACCGATAGCTTTAGCAAATGTTGCCAAGTCACCTAAGTTAGCAGGCACCATGGGTGAAGACGCTCCAGAGACTACATGTGGAGAAGGTATTGGCAATGGGCTTGGCGCGTAGAAAGCCCTTGGGTTCCATGTTTTGTACGGTGTGCCATGCGGCAGCCCAAAGTTCATATGTGTAGCCCTAGGCATAGCAGACATCGGATGTGACATACTAATGCATGCTTGGATGGTCAATTTCAAGTGTGGTGTGTGTGTGTGCACTAAAATCAAGTGTATGTGCATTCTAATTGAGTGTGTGTATGCTAATTTTAGGTGTGTGTGCACTATTTTGCATATGTTTGTGCAACTAGGAAATCAATGTGTGTGTTATGATTTTTCAATTGTGATGATTGATTTGTGTTGTGCTCATGCCCAACTATGCAGTCACATTGCAAATCCGACAACTTCAACCCTTTTGTGTGCGCACCTAAAGATTATTAAAAACTATCAATTTTTTAGTGTGTGTGTGCAGGAAAAAGTGTTTAATTTGTATGATTGATTCATATTTTGATTGCATTGATTTCTGTGTGTTTGTGCTCAAAACAGAGATTTACACATTTCAATTGCGTCAAATTTTGACCTAAATTTGTCGATAATTTTGCCAGTTTAATTGCCTAATCTTGATTTATTTATTAAATTTTTGGGCAATTGAATTGATGAGATTTTTGCAATTTTATTTGGTTGCACTATTCCCCAATGTGTGGAGAATTTTTAGAAATTTTTGTAATTTTTTGGCAATTTTTGCATTAAATTTTTTTAATTCCATAAAAATTGATATTTTGCGATCTTCACGAGCTATTTTGTGTGTGCGTATTTATTCATCATTTTGTTCCTATTTGTGCCCTCCGTGGTCAAGTTTTGAGCGTTTTGCTATTTCTGGGGATCGGGTTGACGATTATGTCGCAAATTACATTTTCGGTAAAATTTGCTATTTTCGGTGTGCTTTAGCATGTCAAAAATGCTCGATTGTGAATGACGATGATTTTCTAAGATTCCTAGAATTTTCTGGGAATTTTTTGGATTTTTGTGGCAAATATTGGGATTTTCTGGTGATTTTTTGGAGTTTCAGGTAATTTCCAGCCTATTTTTGGACGATTGGAAATAAAAAAATAAAAAAATTTGATAAAAAGCTGGGTTCCACTTTGGTTCTGTGCCTTGCGGCGCATAAAACTCTTCGTCAGATAGACCTTCACGGTCTCTTGGGACAGTTTCCTACGACGTTAAAAAAAAATCTTCTTCTTTTCGTCATCCACGCTGGTTCCGCGTGAACACACCCCTCACTCTCTCTCTAACTTTCTTCCACCCTCTCTTTCTTCTCTAACTTCCCCTCTCTCCAGTGTTGGAGAAAAACCGGGGTACAGTGTATTTTAACCGGCTGAAATCCTAAAATCCCGATTAGATTTTGAGCTTGCCTTGAAGAAAACCGGGCGATTTCCACAAGTTTTAGTGTAATTACCGGCAAAAGCTTCAAATTTCGACCTAAAAACCGGGAGAATTTCAAGTTGGCCCTTATTTTCATCGGTTAGGAAAAATGGTTTTTTTTAGCCCTAGCGTGAACCTCTCTCTCTACTCACGCTCTCTCTCTCCTTTTTTCTCCCTCTTACTTTCTCTCTCTCCACTCTCTCCCTTTTTCTCTCTAACTCTCTCTCTCTTCCTTTGTCGTTTCTCACACACTACACACACACTCAACCCCCCTGCCCGACTATCACACACCCTCCCCTCTTGTCTTGTACCACTTTCGGCGCCAACTGTCTGCCCACATGCGCCAACTCACACACACACACACACCCTCTCCCATACTCTGTCGCGTATCCTCGCCTCAAAGCCCTTGCATCTCTCTCTCTCTCCTCGTCTCCTACCTCCACTGCTGCACGCCAGACATCTACCGCAATCAACGGGCAATGACGCCTACGCCTGCAAATCTCGTCTCGTCAGCGCTGGTCAACGCGCCAGGTAGGCAGCAGGTAAGGTAAATAAAGTGTTTATTTTATTTTATTTTATTTATTTATTTATTTATTTTGTACAAAAAAGAAAAAATCACAATAAAAACAAAAATCAAATAAAATAGAATCACAAAAAAGAAAAATCAAATATAATATCAAAAATCCATAAAAACAATTTTTAAAGAAAACATAAAAAACTCACAAAATTTTTGAAAAAAGAGTTTTTAAAATCACCAAAATAAATAAAATAATAATAATAATAATTAAAACATTCACAAAAAAACATAGAAAATTCAC
The DNA here is from genome assembly GCF_014529385.1 of Adiantum capillus-veneris. Classification (NCBI taxonomy): domain Eukaryota; kingdom Viridiplantae; phylum Streptophyta; class Polypodiopsida; order Polypodiales; family Pteridaceae; genus Adiantum; species Adiantum capillus-veneris. The sequence continues at coordinate 76,182,404 of NC_140932.1, read as the reverse complement.
ACAAAAATGAAAAACCTTCTAGAAAATCATAAAAATTTCAAAATAAGAGTTTAAAAATTCTAGAAAAATAGAAAAAAACATAGAAAATTCACAAATAAATCAAAATTGACCAAAAAAATACCACAAAATCAAAAAATACACTAAAAACACAAAAAATCTTTAAAAATAAAAAATTCACAGAAAATTCACCAAAAACTCCAAAATTCGCCAAAAATTAAGAACAATAAAAAGAGAGTGGTCATAAGCGTAGAAATAGCCAGAACGAGCGTCAAAAAAGGCATAATTAGCAAAAATAGCACCGTCGAAAAAAATCACACACGAACAAAGCAAAAGCCGAAAATCAAAGCCGGGAAGTAGTGTATAGCACACCGAGAAAACATCGCAAACCGAGCACACCATGCAAAGTGAAGCAGAAAAACAGCCGAAAAAAGCGAGCGAAACGACCAACTCAAGTTGTTTGCGGAGCAGATAAAATTCAAAAATTGGCAAGTGCAAGCAATTGCAATTGCATTTGAGCTTCCACGAACAGGGGCACAACTCACATGCAATTGCAGATTAGGCTAGTACGAGCAAGAGAAATTCTGCTAATCAAAACCAAAACCTGTCAAGAGACAGTTTTTACAGAACAAGCCAACATGGACTCAAACCGAGCCGAGAATTCAAGTACAACAGAGTAAACCAGTAGCAGTGGCAAAAGATGCACAACTGCAACAGAGCAGATTTTACAACTATATGGCTACAATGGAGAAAGTCTTATATGCAGATATAGAAGGCCATAGATACTTGGTGAGCAGTAAAAGCAGCAAAGGAGCCAAGATCCTATTGATCGGAGTAAAGCCAGATTCAGAGAACTCCCAGATGTTCATAGACTTCAGTGGAGCCTGGAATTGAAAACTTAAAGATGAAGGGCAGATAGAAGTGCAAAAAATCAACCCAAGTGGTTATCCAGAAACCTACACAAGTCCGCAAATCATCCATTTAGTGCATATGCAATCAGGGTCATTGTACATGGATTACAATGGTCAGATCTACAGTCGCAAGCCAGAATTTCAAGATCCAACAGATCAACCAATAGAAGCAAATGTAATTGGAGAACCAAGCCAAAGAAGGTACAAAGGTCAAGATGGAGCATTCTACAACTTGATGCTTAGTGTTTTGAAAGAAGATGCCGACAACTTGGCAAGCACAGAAGCAGAAACTTCTCTACAAGAGCTTGACATGACGGAACCAGCTGAAATACCACCAGTCATGGCTTATTGCTCAAATTGCGGACGAAAAGGTGGACATTTTTTCTGAAGATTGTCTAAGAAATCCAAACAACAGGGACACATCAACTGCCAAGCAAGGTACAAAGAAAATTGGAAAGGCGAATCACAATGTAAGTACATTTAACCTGTCACTTTTAATGCAATCAGATGATTATGCAATACCATTAGAAGCACCAGTAAAAAAATTGCTGCAAGTTCAAAATGAGCATAAAGAAAAGCTTAAATTTGATTTTTTGAACAACAAATTCCTGCATGAATTTAGTAAAGGTGTCGAGATATCACCAAAGGTTGAAAAGACTGTAAATTTGCAAATGATTTTGCATCCACTGCCACAAGTGTGCAATCATTCATGAGTCTAAGGGACACATCGAACAAAATGATGTTAGATTTGCATGGTACACATAATTCATATGCACACTATGTAGACCAAAAATGGAAACTGTACAAAAAGGATCAACCAGTGTTTGAACGGCCCACATACCAACTCGTAGAAGTGCATCAAGTGATAGATCATAAAGGATGTTTTATTTCAGAGGAAAGAATCTATTATAGCCCATCCTCTCTAGAGTTGAAGGATATTACCCGAGTGAACCCAGAAATCTGTTCAGAGCCAAACCCTCCTCCATCGGAAATCAAGCTTTTATGTTGTGACTAAACGAACATATACTTTGACCAAAACAATCATAGATATAGACGAGAGTCTAGCATCTATGATGCCTTGGGTCCTGAAACCACAGAAGCTCATATCATAGGAGACCCATGGGATAGACAATATCAGGTCAAACATAATGTTATTTATAGCTTGACTTGGGGAATAATTTGTCATGTTTCACGGAGATACATAGGAAATTATGCAGAAGGTTTACAGATGCCAAATGTCAACCATGCTAACCAAAGTGTACCTTCACAGTCCCAAAAGGTGAGACTAAACTAGAGCCAAACAGTTTTGAACTCTTACAATGAAGCAGGCTATAGTGATCACCCTAGGAAGGGGGGAGCTGTAAATCCATCAAGTTCATCTTATGTACCAGGAAATGCTACATGAGTTAGAAGCCCTAGAGCTTCTAGCCAACAGGCCTCTTCAAAGAAAAAACCATTGAAAGGTTATATGGTTGTTGGAAGTTTCCAATTGACCCATATTCCATCAGAGTCTACAGATAAATTCCTTTATAAAGATCATCAAGGACAAAAGTTTCAATTGATCTCCACAAGTCAGAGTCAAAAGTCGACAAATCCCATAGTGTTCAAACAGTTACATGTGATCAAGCTCACATATGCATATCAAGATGCACATGGTAACGAATATCAACAAGACCATGACCTTGTACAAACCCATATGGATGGTTGAATTGAAGTCAACGAATTGAAGTCAAAGACTATCTAAACATGATGCAAAGCCTCAAGCTACCAGAACAGGTGATAGAAAATTCAAAGTCAATGGGAGCTAAAGTCCAGATAGCTACACAAAGGTCACCACCAAAATCTCCTCCGAAAAGACAGATTCTGCCAGAAAGTACAAAGATCAAGTATTACCCAGATGCAGGTGGACAATGCTCAACAATTGCAAAAAAGTGCATTATCCCAGTCATACGAGTCAACATCAATTGACGCAGGTGGTCAAGGCAAAGAAGATGCACATAAAGCTCAACCAAAGGACACTGCCACAACAAAAGCAGTCAATTCGAACACAGATCTTGAGAAGATCAAGTGCAACATTGTTGGTGAGAATGAAGAAAAGCTGTCAAGTGAAGTACAACTAGATTTTCAATTAGACAAGAACCTCATGTCCTTTTGCACTTGGAAAAGATGTGGCCAACCACAGTTGGAAGATGCTCCTAGATTGTGAATATATCACGAAACAAACGGGCAGAATGCTGGGGAAATTATCTCCACCACCATTGAAGTAAGTTCACAGATCATCATAGCTCAATTCTATGTGATCACAGCAAAAGATATGCCATACCACATCATATTAGGAATTCCAATGGCCCAAAAGATGTTAGAGATACATAATGCAAACATGACGGAGTCATCACAGAAAACAAAGAATGAAGACCAAGACTGGTCACCTGCGGACGACGGCACAAATTCCTCAAGCACAATTCAAATGGAAGATCTTATTGAAGATGATTCATCTCCATCGAATGAAACTTCAGAAGAGCTTAAAGCAAATTAGGCAATAGCAAGTGAAGATCAAATAGAACAAAGAGCAACCATGAAAGATGTTAAGCAGAGAATGCCACCAAAACCAGAGGTAAAGAAGAAAAACCATGCAGACAAAGGTAAAGTTAAAGTGGAACTTCCACCGACTAGCAAAGAAGATGTGACAGAGTATGCCTCTACATCAAAGAACCTCATGGATCGGCTTCTTCTAGCAAGTCAAGGTTTCAAAACTTCAAGACAATTGCTGACCCAATTGAAACCTTTAAGGAGCCACCCAGAAAAGCAAAGATATATTAGCCAAAGTACTCAAGAAAGCAAAGAAAATTCAAGCAAGTGTTTGTTCAAAGCAGTTTAGTCAAAGTCAATGATCCAGTTTGGATTAAGGACATGAAAGTAACACAGAAAGACAAACACATGGGATGGATAGCATCACAGTGAAGCTTAAAAGACCAGGAGTACTATGGAGGTAACAAACAAATATGGGTACCGAAACCGCAAGTTAGGGCATATGAAATAACATCAAGTCCCTCCCAAGAAAGAAGGCCCATTAGGTATCAACCTCAACAATATCCTAGGATACCTAAGAAGCAGGTATACAATAGAACAACATCAAAAGATGCTAAATTCAACCACAAATCTCAAGAGGATACTAAAAAAGACGGATCTCAAAGAATGTCCCTCTTGGACAAGGATTCTACACAGGCTATATACTGGATTTGGCTACCAGTCAACCACAAGACAACTACAACTACACCAAACCTACATGAAGATAACAAGAAATCAACAAGACCTAGAGCTCAACAAATTTTACAATGGAGATACAAAGGTCATCAAGAGATTTGGATTCCTAAATCTTCCAATGCTCCGAGTCAAAAGCCAGATGTCGACAACCAACAGAGGCCTACAACAACATCAAAGACTCCTATCAACAGGCCTAATTGGAGAATCAAACAGATAATGGGGTCTTCACAATCAAAGAAGGACAACCCAGCCAACGCGAATGCAAATTTAATGATGATAAAATAGGTATGGCAAAAGAAACCTTCAATGCCAACTTGGTCCTTCACTAATCCTCTTTTTGAGGATTCAAGCTTACTTTTACCAGATGAAATGTTTGTAGTAAGCACAAGAATGTAAAAATTCAAGTCGCTAGGGTGCAAAAAACACTCTTTGGCATAGTCAGAGTCGGACTGTTGAGCCATAAAATGAGCAAAGCATGAGTCCTAAAGCTTCAAGTCATATTAAACTATGTGCTAAGAGTCGTAGTTATTAGGCTTACGCTCAAGCTAAAAGAGTTGTGGGCATATCTAAGTCTTGTTGCTCATGCTGGATGAGATGAGCATAAGAGTCGAAGTCTATTAACTTACAATTGTTGGAGTGTCGTAGAGTCCAACACTCACGCACAGTGCATAGTAAGATAAGAGCACATATCCTCGTCAACGAAAACCATTCTTAAAGAGGTGTCAGCTTACAAATCCATGTCATGTGCTTTTATAGCTACACCATCTTTCTGAAGAACCTCTCAAAATCCTTCTTGCACAGCATATTGTTTCCCATCCATTTCTGTGTATGCATAAATAGGATGTCCCATTATTGGACATATGCATTAGACACTCTTTTGTGCTTCCACCTATGCACCTTGAGTCGACTACAATAGGCAAACCAATGTTCCATCATGCTACCCTTTCATATTTGCTGCTTTTTTAATTTCATATCTATTAGCAAATAATCCCTTGAGTACTTTATTAATATTTTCTATGCTAATAAGTACTCCAATAATGCGCGTATCCAAAGGCACTTTTTTCTCACTGGTTTTTTTCCCTTTTGATCATCCAGGTATTAGACCCTAATTTAGAACCTTATCATTCTACTTCCCTTGTACATACTTTCATAAATAAACAGCAGCCTCATCATTATGCTATTACAAGAGACAAATGCAACATCATCTCTCACATCATACATATTCGGACCAATGAAGATGCTGCAACAGCATGAACCTCATCAAAAAATTCAACAACACTTGAAGACAATCAACCCATCAACAACCAATCAAAAACCTTCCACAGCCTCCACGGACACTTTTCAACAGCGCCCGAGGACGGGCACTAAAATCGGAAGGGGGGAATGTTAATTGAGTCAACATCAGTTAACAGAAGTTGCTAAAGATTGAAGACGTACGAATGCACATCAAAGATCAACAAGAAGAAGCAGTAAAGATTGGAGTTACACATTTTTCATGTTTTCCCAAAATGATCACGTATTGTAAATTTCCGATTTATTTCAAGCCATTGTAATATTTTAATGTGTTACGGGCTCAATGGGAGTTCCAAGTTGTAAAGAATAGGTCAGTTATTGTGTCTAGGTTGCAGATTCAGTAAGTGGTGGATCCCTAAAGGCCTTGGGCACCCGGACATTGCATATTTTTACCCTAGGTATATAAGGCAGTGTGTAAAAGAAATTAGGGTTCTCAAGCTCATTTTGTTGAGAGCACTCTGTGGTGAGAGCTCTTGAGGTGTGTGGCTACGGAGTCCTTGAGCTTCTCCTTGCTCGTGAGATTTGATTAACAATAATCAATGATTCATTCTCTTTCACTGTGCCTCTCTCATGCTTCTTATGATTGCCTGTGATGCTTAGATTAACTAGATCTTAACTAATTAGTGGTTGATCCCTCTCTAATCTTGTGTGATTTCCCTTTTGCTCGTGTGTGCATGTAGGTTTGATTGGAGTATGGTTCTCGATAAATCTATGTGTGCGTGCTTGCGATTAGTGTGTTGCATGATAGGATTAGTGTTGTGTGCATCGTGAAATCGTAGTGTGTGTGATTGGGTTGATTAGAGGTGAAGAGAGGTGGATAAGGAGATTTCCCTTCATTGCGGCTTAGCTCCTCCATAGGCTGAGAAGCTCACCTCATAGAGTTAATCATTTGTGTTGCCACAATTAGTTCACTGAGCGTGTGAGTGTTTCCATGCCCTAGCCGGGTAGCTCATCCCTCCGGATTGATAATTTTGTTGGTCATTGGAGCTATTGCAACGATGGGACCCCCAACAAACCTCCTTTACCTCAAGAGAACCAGGTAATTGTTAGATACACATAGCCTGTGGAAATACTCACAAACCAAAAAAGCACCAACTTCATATTACAAAGAACCAGCTGAGATCTACGAGAGAGAACATGAGGGTGTTTCATATGCCGACAAAGGTTATTCTTCTTGGATAAGTCCAAATGAATCAGCAGATCAATTATACATTGCTCAACCTACAAAAAATCATTACATGGTGGATGAGATCACATTTATGTTCATAGCAAACCAAAATTACAACCTAGAGGATATCCTCCTAGGACATAATAGCCAATGGGGGCTCAGCAAGCATCTTAGCAGAAAGGTCCATGATATGGATGTGGAGGTGATCAATGGGAAAGATTTTGTCCACACAAGGAACACAAAAATATTTTTGGGTTCTATGACGGTTTTGGGATAGATCATTTACTTCCAAATTGTCCAAAAAATCTTGACAACAAAAAGGGAAAACAAGGATGAATGTCATTGGAATTTTTCCATACTCAAGTGGATCTAAAACCAAGCCAACAATTCCTATGAATGTGGTGACTAGAACTCAAGCTCAAGAAGCTGCTTAAAAAAACATCGATGGAGGATGAACACAAACTACAAGTTGAGACAAAATTTGAGATTTTAACGATAAGGACTCAGAGAAAATCATGGAAGGCTAAAAGAGACAGAATGAAAGAAGAAAGGCTAAAAGAGAAAACAGCCTTAAAGATAGAGTTGCAACAAATCAGAGAGCTATTGAAATAGGAAAAAGAAAACAATCAACGAGCAGAAGGAGCAGTTTCTTCCAAAATATCAGCAAGAGGTTCACTCTTAGTGGACAAAGTGTTAGAACCTTTAGAGGCTCTATTGCATGCTTACAAGGAAAGAGTAAAAACCAATAGATATGGCTAATATATCCGCACCCTAAAGTTGAAAAATAGATATTAAAAATGTGCAAACGGCTCATATAAACAAATAGCACAAAAAACAAAATTTACAAAATTGAACCATAGTATCCCCGGGACTTGTAGATTAAGGATCTAGTCTTGCTTTTCACAAAAAAGCACCAAAAAGTACGAAAAGCATAAAAAATCTAAATAAAAAAGTAAAATTTTCTAAAATTGAACCAAACATCCGTCTGACCTACTGAACATGAGAACGACCTTACTTTTGATTTCAAAATCTTACAACACTAACAAACAAGCATTCTAAATCAAAAATTTACGGAGTGGACATTAGAATCTATCTTTTTTATTTTTTAAAAGAGACCCAAAAATCACAGATCTTACATGTATACAATCATCACCAAACCTCTATATGCTTCTATCACAAAATTTGAGTGGATCGATGAATGTGAAGAAGCATTCCACTTATTGAAGCAAAGATTGATTTTTGCTCCAATTTTGAAAGCTCTTGATTGGATGAAGATCTTCCATGTTCATGTTGATGCATGAGCTTATGCCATCAGATGCATTTTCACATAGCCTAGAGAGGACAACATGGATTTTCCCATCTGTTACTTCAGTAGTAGACAGTTTCATACTGAAGAAAATAATTACATGACCACAGAGAGAGAAGGTTTAGGAATGGTCTATGTTGTGAAGAAGTTCAGACACTACCTTCTCGCAAGCAAGTTCGTGTTTTTTGTGGATCATCAAGCACTATTATACTTAGTGAACAAACCTTGCAATATAGAACGTATTGTTCAATGGTTTATTATATTGCTTCAGCTTTATTTCATTGTCATATTGCTTCAGCTTTATTTCATTGTCCTAGTCAAGAATGGAACTACACACCAGAGGGCTGACCATATGTCAAGATTGACTCATGGAGAAGCACCCAAAGGAATCGATGATGACTTGCCAAATTCTTATCTATTCAACATTGTGATGGTACCAAGATGGAGCAAACATGTCATAACTTTGCTCACCATTAGATAACTATAGATTGAGAGGCAGCCATCAATCATTGAGTAGACATGATAAGTATATGATAATAGCAGAAAGGCTATACAAGCAAGGAAATGACGCTATATTGAGGTTATGTATAGATCCAATAGAGAGAAATGTGTACTTGAGCCAAGATCATGTGCAACCACAAGAACTCACAATGGGATAGCACAAACATTTCAAATATTTATGAGACTAGGTGTATACTAGCCTAGAATGCAAAGAAGTATTCATCACAACATTGGTTCATGTGACATTTGTGCAACTTAGACACCTATAGAACATGTAACATTCTCCAGAGTAACGGTTTCACCTTGATGGAGCTTGTACATTGTGGTTTACTTGATAAAAGGAATCCTACCAGAAAGGTTGATTAAAGCGAGAATGATATCCATTCAGACAGAAGCAGAGAGTCATGTGTTGATTGAGGATCACCTCTAAGAGAGGAAAGGACTATAAAAGAAGAATGAAAATCAATTGTGGATATGTGCCACATAAGATGATTACATTTTGATTCTTTAGTAAGCTCATGCTGGAAAAATAAGCACACATTTTTCTACTAACAAAGTCATGAAAGCAATTCTTGTTGTAGGATTTTGGTGGCCCGCCTTGTTCATGACTGTTGAAGCATACATGAAAAGATGTGACGATGGTCAACAAACAAAAGTACCTATGTGCCCACCAAGTCTCATCCTAAACTATGATCCAACATAGATCTCGATCCATGTACCTTTTTCAAATCTCAAGACTAGAACTAAGCCATCAATTGCCACATGCAAATTAAATCCTAACCTTGAAGTTTCAAGCCATTTGAACATCAAAACCCTCGAAAAAATGCCAAAATTCTCTAAGTCCATGAAAATGTTCAAAATTTGTCTAGAAATCCAAACCAATGATCCAAATCACAAAAAAATTCACCCAATGCATCCTTAGAGCATGCTAAATCAAATGGTGAAGAGAGTACTCCAAAATGCGTTCCAACATGGATCGCGATCCATGTACCTCTAACCCAGAATTAACTTGAACTAGTTTGACCTAGGTTGTCCTAGAAACATCGGTGAAGTTTTGTCAAATTTGGAATTGTTTTGCACAAGTTATGCTCATTTTTCATTTTATGGTCAAGTTTGCGTTATTTTGACTTTTTTCATAACTTTTTGTCAAGTTCCGGGCACTAAACACCTAAAATGTTGGTTAGGAAGATTCCTCATAGATGTGCTCAAAAGGGGTGTTGGTTAGCAAGATTCCTCATAGATGTGCTCAGAAGGGGTGGGAAGTAGCTCCTTATGAGATAATTGATATCTCATCAAATGAGAAAGCTCATGTTACAGATCAAGAGCTTGAACAGATACCTGCAAACATTTTCATCGGCAAGCTCCAAGAGAATGATGGCACTGAAGTAACTTCAATTTTCCCAAAAGAGATCTGGACATTGCATCAAGAACCAAAAGTCATAGACAATGCAAGATGTCTACAACATGATAGCTTTTTTAGACTACCACCGTGGGGAACCAACTTTGAAAGAGCCCACAAGCTCAAGAGCACCATCCAGTACAATGGTTGAAGCTACCCTAACTAGCAAAGATGGAGTTGCAATAAGAGTGAATATTTCAAGTTATTTGATCTGTTAGGCACTTCATTTACCAACAAGTAGTCATAACCTATTGTTGAAGACTAAGGCCATAGATAACGACCAAGCTTTCATCAAGCATCAAGGCCATAAGCTCACATACAAGGATCTGATACACTCAAAAACAAAGTTGCCCTTGCGACTGATCTCCCAGCATTTGAAGGTCCAAAAACCACTTGTTACACAGATCCCCTACTACATGTAGCAGTGGTGATGGTCATTGGTTTAATAGAAAGGTGATGCAACTTGGGAGGATGTATATTGGACAACAATCTAGTAAAAACAAGTGTGAAAAGGAGTAACAGAAACAAGACATATATGAATAGAAGACCAATGCTTACCAAAATTTCCTACCAAACCTTGGGGATGATAGAGGATCTACTTGAAGTGGAATCTTAGTTTAATTTACTCCACAAGGACAAGCATGTAGTAAGGATAGTGGGGATCTTGTCCACAACTCCTACAAAGAGAAGAATTTATGGCCATAGCTCAAAAGCACCAGCAACAGATAGTGAGGCTCCTGAGTGTGACTTTGAGCTCCAAGGAGAAATTAAGATAAAAGAGGACACTCCCTCAGGGTACCAATCCTTAGAAGAAGAAGAGATATAGGTACCATTGATCAACAAGAGACCTCCACACATAGAACAGATTCCAAAGTCTCAAGCACAATGCTCCATGGAAGAAGCCTAGAGGCTAAGAGAGGAAATATTGGCAAAGAAAGCAAAGGAGAAGAAGAAGTTGGGAGAAACTCAACAAGATCAACCTCCCTCTTATGAGGATGATATCGAGCTAAACAAAAATCTCAAGAAGATCAAGGAAAATAGGCGAAAAATTGTTTGAACAAAATTTAAATTGGCAGGATCCTCCAATCAACAGATCCATGAAGTGCTCAAGAAGAAATTTGAAGAAAGAGCTAAGGAAGAGTCCAAGTGATAAAAGGCAATGGATTCAGACTCATCAATGGATTCTCCTCGTAGCCAATAGTTGCACCACAAAGAATCAGCTAAGGATACAACCACAAAAAAAGATGCAGAGAACACATAGCAGATGGTCTCACCAAAAGTGCCATCTCCACCTCTTGTTGATTCATCAAGAGAAAAGAGACGCTCAAGCAAAAAAGGAAGATCAAACCCGCACTAAAGAAGAGCAAAGACACCTCGAGGAGAAAAGCAAAGGAAATCCTCCAAATTCTAATCAAATTGCATAGACTTCTCAGCAATGAGAGACACTAGCAAAAGGAGATGTGTCACCTCTAACACAAGAAGATGCAGTGGTAGCTCAGAAAATTCTTGAGCAATTTTCTCTTAAAGAGAACCTGGACATGATCGAGCTCCAAGTCAAATGTTAGATAGTGATTATAGAGCTGTAGATACAAGATGATGCAGATGCCAAAGTCGATACCCAAAAGTTCAACCCGAAGATAGAACGACTAAAACAACAAGTCACCAACCTGCAAGAGGATAAGAAGCATCTCCAAACTACTCTAAAGAGAGAAAAAGAGGATGTTTCAAGCATCTATTAAGATTTTTCAAGGCAAATTGAAGCAAATACAAAGGTCTAAGTGTGACAACAAGCACTAAAGAGGCTCTAGAGGGGAAGAAGAAAAATACTCCAAGCTGTGTGAATCCTATGATGTAGTCAAACACACCCTCACCATGTTCCTATCATTTCAACATGTACCTACAAATAACTCAACAAATGCTGAAGAAATCAAAGCTTTAAAGGTGGATCTTGAGCAAGAGAAGTTGCAGTGGTGACTTTTGATGGCTAGAATGCTTGCGACAAACTCACAAAGAGAACAATAGCTAAAAGACCTTCAAGAGTAGTTGGAAAAATCTAACTTGGACCAAAGTGCCCAAGCAGAGATGCACGCCAAAGAATTGGAACTAGATTATCGGATTTGGGTGCAAAAGCAATCGTACCACTCACCTAGATATAGCCTATAGAGTTTGAAAGCACTGACATGCCCCTAGTGGACTTACCAAGTACATCATCTAGGGGAGAAATGCAGGAGATTTGAAGAAGAGAAAGAGTCATTTGATGCCAAAGATGAGCTCCAAAAATGGATAGAAGATATGCAAAAAGGGTCTCACAAATAACATATGTTGTACAGGCTCAAAGTTCTAGAATTTGTAGTTCTACTAATGCTCAAACCTAACGAGCATATGAAAAATTGGCCACAAAATGGTTTCTTTACCATTGATGAATCAAGAGGCAATACTCTAGAAGAGAAAGCTACTCCCATCTCTGGAACCAAATTCCAAAGGAGATTATGACGATGTCTAGTGACAATAGAGCAAGCGTTGCTCATCTTGGAGAGCTAATCACTTTGGAGGAAAATTGTTTTGAAAAGAGGCCCTAGGATGAGACAACATAAAGAATGCTCCCCAACATTTAAGGATCAAATCCTCATAGTGTCCAATACCAAGAAGGCAATTATGGGAAATGTAATAATACACATGGAAGAGCACGAGGCCATTTGTGCTCAACTATCCAGTGATTACAAAGCTGGCTCATAGCCATAAACCTATAGATTCATATATGTTACATATGCTCAATGTTGTAAGCACTTTAGTGTAAGATGTGGTAGAACTAACATGTGTTACCATATACATGTGGTAGTGATGTGTGTGAACACACTTAGGAACGTCCAGGCATTTTTTCCCTCACTAGGAGGTTTCCTCCCCAGTGCATTGTATATACGCCCATCACTCTAGGGGTAACTTATCTTTCCATTAGACACTAAGTAATACTACTCTTTGTTGTGTGCCTTGAGCTTCTTCATCTTCTCCAAGTTGTGTGTGTTTCCATGCAACCCTAATTCCAACAATTGGTATTAGAGAAGGTTGTGTCCTCTTGGGCATAGTCGCCAGTATCGCCAGCACACTTTTGCTCACTTTCTCTGATTTGGTGAGCTTAGGTGAGCGTCAGCAAGTCGATAGAAGTTTTGATAGAATTGAGCCCAAATCAAGATTCTAACAAGAGTTCTAGATAAAAGGATGAAATTTCGTGGTCAAAATTTTGATTCAGGCTCATTTCGGCCTCCGTTTCCACTACAGGCAATATTATGCACACAATTTTGTCCTTTTGTGCGGAACTTTTGTCAATGTCATTTTCTACATAATAGGTCCCTTACAGTCTTCTTTGGGTTTTGATACATAGCACGTGTTGGTCTTGCTTTGTTTCTCCTCTTTTCAGGCAATTTTCACATCAGATGCAAGCACTCACCATGGCTGACAACAACATAGATGTGTTCAAAATGTTTACTGTTGAGGATAAAATGGATGGGGACAATTACCCATTGTGGTATTACATGATGCAACATGTTCTTGTGTGAAAGGGAGTTTGGAATGTTGTGCAGGGCATTGATATACGTCCAAGTTCTATGGATACACGCGATGTTCAGGATGTTGCTGGTTCTGGCGGTAGGGTTGCTGCTACCAAAGTTGTTTTGCCTACGGCTAAGCAGACATGTTGTCAGGGGATATGTGTTCGCTACGTGAGCCGGGCACGCGTCGGGCCTCTGGCTGTGGGAGGTGTGAAAGAGAGAGAAAAAAAACAACAGATGTAACTGAATCTGGAAATCACCGTAATCATCAATTAATTGATTAAAGATTTGAGCACAACTTAATTCTTAGCCAAGGCGGGCTGTTAGCAGCACCGTCACTCGGATCATCTGATAACTAGGAGTTTAAGCTCCCGTTTACAGGATTAACCGGGCCGTTAATGACATCGGACTTAACAAAATGCTTAATCAACTTCGGAATGATGTCGGTGATGAGATTCCCTTCTGTCGCTTTATCTGCCTCATTTACCTAATTCTGTTCATTGCCTCAATCTTTATGCTTCAATTATTGCCAAATTCTCTGCAAGCTATCTCTACGTAGAATCCTCTGATCGCCTCTGTCGTCCTTTTTATGCTTAATTGAGAGAAAGATTGAGAGAGATCTTTCAACATCCCCCCCCCGTCTTTCTCGTTCTTCACCTCCTTCACAGATCTTCAGTTTTACTCCTTCACTTTCCCTTAGGGGATCTACCAAACTCGCCCCGATAGCTTAGGGGTTTGTAGTCGTCCAAGCTCTCCCTTCCTTAGCTTCAAGAATGAGATCAAAAGAGAGTTTGAGAGAGCTTTGCCTCCTTTGTCTTGCCGAGCATGAGAACGAGAGAGAAGGAACACTACTTGCTTGCCTCCTCTTCAAGCTCGAGAGGGAGAGAGAAAGAAGATTTGCCTTTCGTAAGCTTCGCCTTCTTCAAGCTTGTTCCCCTACAATTCGCTTCGTTACCTCCTCGTTATGCCATGGTGTCCTTCCTCGCTGCCCTCGTTGGCTTTTCTCCACCTCGCTTCTCCTCTTTTCTTGCTTTGTTGATAGCCTCCTTGCCTTGGTCCTCCTTTTGCTTCATCTCCCTCAAGCTTCTCAAGGGCCGAGAGAGAGAGAGGAATCTTGCTATGCTTCTCTTCAACACGAGAGAGAAGAGAGAGCTTTGCTTGCTCAAGAGCGAAACAGAGGAGATCTTCGTTCCTTGCTCCCCTTGTGTCGGTTGGAGATCGAGAGAGAGAGATTGGCTCGACCTCCTCGCCTTGCTTCCTTGTTAACTCTCCTTGCAACTCCTCGAACCTCCCTTATCTTCCCCTCTCTTATGCCCTAAAAAACCCATCTTTTTTATAACTCTCCTCAGTAGCGCCGGCGTCACTGACGTGGCATGAACCGGCTCCATGACGTGGCAGGCAGAGTGTGGAGCAGCGCCGGATTTCACGAGAGCAAGCCCGAATATGGGCGCCATGATCTAATGAGTGATTTCCTCTTCATGCTCGCAGTCTCCCAAGCTCCACCGTGGCCAGCGCGAGCCCATCTCGTCCTCCCCTGCGCCCTGCTCGTCTCACTGCCATCGTTTTGATCCCCCATATTTTCTTCACTTCACACCCACTTATTTATTAAGTGGGCGGCCTTTGATTGGATTTTAGTGGGCGGACGTCCCTAGTGGGCACTACATCGCACACACATGCCAACCAATGCAATGCCAAGCAGTATCCATTGGGTGGCCATAGCCCCCTTGGCTTCTTTTCGTCCCTTAAAGGGAACCACATTTGGCATACATATCGACCAAGGCATCACAATAGGCATCAAATTTGGTGTACACATAATGATTTCATAAAGGTGCCATAGTTGATATACGCATTGGCCAAATCATTGTTTTGAGTGACATACCAGCCATAACAGCCTTTGACTCATAGTATCGTCTGGATTCCAAAATTCATCCTGCTCAGTTGTGCCGGCAGAAGCTGACATTGACCTCATGCCATATTATCTCATGAGCCCGAACTCGGTCTAACGATCCGTTAAATCCTTTAGACTTCTCAAACTGCATAGAGCACATACAAACCCTACTGAGGAGGCCAAAATTCTCAGATAGCACTCTGACAAAGCGGACGGAACTGGTACGGAGCCAGCCCCGGTGAATCTTTAACGGCCAATATCTTGGCAACCGTAAACCCGATCACCGATCTAAAAAGACCGATGGGCTCCAGAAATTGAGCACTTCAAACCCGTGCATTCATTTCATTTCTGTCACCTCAGCTGCAGTTGCCCAATCCGGTACGGATCTACAATCGACTTAAACTTCAAAGTGCCATAACTTCTTCGTCGTGGCTCCAATCGACAAGCCGTAAAGACAGGCCGGTAGAGCACTTCAAGCACTACAGTTCTAGATCATAATCTCTCATCTGTGGTCACTGCAAGCATACTCATTTTTGGCATCATTGAGGCATCTGTTGGCCCTTTTAACTCGCATCTGGCATACATTAATCATTAAGCTTGTCCTATTATCAAGCCTTGATCACTGCTCACTTAATGTGTAGGCTTCAAAGAAGCGTATCTTGCATTTTTTTGCTCTTTTTCTCATCATGACAGCAGAGTTGCACAACATCCACCCCCTCTGAACCTGCATAGCCTCCAGTCTGTGCCAATAGCACTTCAACCTGCATCTGCTACAGGTACCTTAAGCTCTTTCCCATCATCAGACTCACGTAACTGGTAAACATATGAAAACTGAAATAAGGCTTATACCCTATCATCAATGTTCTAGCGTAATCATTAGGTAGCTGTCCATCAAAGAATCTATGAACCACATCTGTCGTATCTTCAAAGCATTCAATTATGGATAACTTGTTTAGTGAACCCCGCCAGACTCAAGTGCTCCAGTTACTTATGCACACGGCTTGACCATTAAGCTCTCTTTAAGGAATCCTGTCAAGCTCAAGTATGCCTCACTCTGTCTGCACATGGAATGGCCGTCAAGTCCTTTACTTCAAGTTCTGTTAGTAGAACCAACTCAAAATATGTGAAGATACTTCATCAACTGTCCAAAGAAGTCAATTAGAAGCCAGCCATGTAATCTTATTGACTGCATAATCGAAAACTCTTCTGACTTAGCATAATCTAGCAAACAAAACCTTGTATTATGCAACCTGCTACATCAGATAGCTGGTACTCTTCAAATCTGTATCTGGCACTTTAGTAGCCCCCGGGATCAAACGGGAAATAATCATCTGTCCCACTGTGAGCATTCCTTTAAAAATTTTGTACCATCCTCCAGGATCATAGGGATAATTCAAGAATTTCCAATCATTACAGCATAAACATACATTAACCCACAAATCTTCATACAAACCGCCTGGGTCATATGGCATATAAGGCAATTGCCCAAGACCATGCATATATATGTCACCTCCTGGGTCAAAAGCTAGCTCAAAATCCCCTACATCATAGGGTAACATCAGATTCCATATAGCATCAAGTAGCATCAGATACTACCAAATCCCCTGTGCAACTGGCTCATCCAATTGTCGATCATCAATCACAGGTAAAAGCATTGGTAGTTCACCTTCACTCTCACTATTATTGGAATCCCAATCATGCATATTCGAATACATCAAGTCTCTGGCAAAACTCTCTTCATTAGACTCAAAAGATGCATCTGAAAACAATTCTCTATCTCGTACAGGCTCAAAATCAAGTAGTGCATCATCTAACAACTGCATAAGGTCATCATCTACTGCATCTGAACAAACTTTGTCATGTATGTATATAGATTGATTGGTATCCTTAGCATTTGTATTTGAGAACCCTTCCAAAGCTGCGTCCAATAAGCACATAAGGTCTAGATCCACCGCTTGAGAAGGTTCCTGAATCCTGTACATCTCAGGTTGCTGCAATAAATGAGGATTTTCACATATGACATGCATACTAAATGCATCTGCAGTAAACTGCTCTTCAAGTCTTTCACCCCCATCCAGATATCTTTGCACTTCTATAGCACAAATTTCAGCATGCACATTGAAAATTTCATCTACTACCCTGTCTGTATAATCGGCACAATGAAACCAATCATATTCATCAACAAGAGATTGCACTTCACTATGCACCCCCTCTGAATCAACATCATCAAGTTCATGATCATTCTGCCATAGTGTGAGCCCTGTGTCACAAATTCTTGATGGAGAAGACCTTTGCTCCCCTTCTAAATCATCAGCAAATTCACGATCAATCTGCCAGATCAGTAGCTCTAGGTCACAAAAACTTTTCAAAGGAGTCTGCACCCCCTCTGATTCATTATCATCACATTCGAGACCAATTTTCCACATTTGTAGCTGTGCTTCACAAAAACTTGTCAATGAAGGAGTCTGCACCCCCTCTGAATCAAGCACATACTCTTGCTTTGCTAAGTCCTCAAAATCTGGTACATCCAAATTCGGTAAATCTGCTATACCAAAATCCATGGTCTTGTTCTCTCAACAATAGCCCTGATTTGACCTATGACATTTGTATCATTAATCAACTCTTTGGCAAAACCTGTACCAGTATCTTCAATCACCTCTATGGTAGAATTTGTACCAGAAAAAGTTTGCTCTAATTCTGGTTCAGTAGCAACAGTATCAGGTATAACTGAATCTTCCCGCATGTCTACCTGAATATGACTGCACTCATTCACCTGCACATCTTCCTGAGCTTTAGCCAATTCATTGTCTTGATCCCATGATTGCTTTTCTTCCTGTACTACAGGTATAGGTTCTTTGCAAAATTTACCCTGCGCAGTTTGAGGCTGTAGAGACTCACCCTCAAGGACTTCTACTTCATGCAAGGCATCTGCAAACCCCAACTTTGCATACACAGCTTCAACTATGTCTTCATCATTAGCCTGTAAGAAGGTAGCATCCTGCACAATAAACTCATCAATCACAGCTTCTAACTTTGATCGTACTTGTCCTCGAATATCTACGTAGTTTGGTAGACTTGAACTCTGTTCTTGATAGCTTTCATACTGCTCATAATGTACTTGCACAATAGCTTCTTTGAAATACTCCAAGTCATCATTGCAAGCTTTGGTAACTTCTTGAATCTGCTCCTTCACATCTGAACTCACTAACTACTCAAAAGATTTGATCATCAACTCTTCTGGTATCCCTCTTACCTTGGTCTCCAGCTCATAGCACTCTAGGTAGCCCTCTGGATCGTATCAATCAAAGAGTCGTCTCTCGTCATATACTGCATCTAAAGCTGCATCCAAAGCTTCATCGATTTGAATTTTCTTCTTTACGGTCTCCATTTCAAGCAGAGACCCTTGAACCAATTGAAGCATCTTTGAAAAATCTAGAACTGTTGACTTATCATCAAAACCGTTCGCACTTAACTCTGCAATCATCTTCATCATCTGCTCTAAATTCACCATCTTTACCTCCCACCCCGGCTCGTTTCACGTCGGGTTCACCAAAGATGTCGGGGGATATGTCTTTGCTACGTGAGTGGGCGGGCCTGTGGCTGTGGGAGGTGTGAAAGAGAGAGAACAAGAACAACAGATGTAACTGAATCTGGAAATCACCGTAATCATAAATTAATTGATTAAAGCTTTGAGTACAACTTAATTCTTAGCCAAGGCGGGCTGTTAGCAGCATCGTCACTCGGATCATCTGATAACTAGGAGTTTAAGCTCTCGTTTACAGGATTGATCGGGCCGTTAATAACACCGGACTTAACAAAATGCTTAATCAACTTCGGACTGATGCAGTGATGAGATTCCCTTCTGTCGCTTTTTCTGCCTCATTTACCTAATTTTGCTCATTGCCTCAATCTTTATGCTTCAATTATTGCCAAATTCTCTGCAAGCTATCTCTATGTAGCATCCTCTGATCGCCTCTATCGTTCTTTTTATGCTTAATTGAGAGAAAGATTGAGAGAGATCTTTCAACATCCCCCCCCCCCCCCGTCTTTCTCATTCTTCACCTCCTTCACAGATCTTCAGTTTTACCCCTTCACTTTCCCTTAGGGGATCTGCCAAACTCGCCCCAATAGCTTAGGGGTTTGTAGTCGTCCAAGCTCTCCCTTGCTTAGCTTCAAGAACGAGATCGAAAGAGAGTTTGAGAGAGATTTGCCTCCTTTGTCTTGCCGAGCATGAGAGCGAGAGAGAAGGAACAATGCTTGCTTGCCTCCTCTTCAAGCTCGAGAGGGAGAGAGAAAGAAGATTTTCCTTTCGTAAGCTTCGCCTTCTTCAAGCTTGTTCCCCTACAATTCGCTTCGTTACCTCCTCGTTATTCCATGGTGTCCTTCCTCGCTGCCCTCGTTGGCTTTTCTCCTCCTCGCTTCTCCTCTTTTCTTGCTTCGTTTGATAGCCTCCTTGCCTTGGTCCTCCTTTTGCTTCATCTCCCTCAACCTTCATCCTCTGAGAGAGAGAGAGAGAGAGAGAGAGAGAGAGAGAGAGAGAGAGAGAGGAAGCTTGCTATGCTTCTCTTCAACATGAGAGAGAAGAGAGAGCTTTGCTTGCTCAAGAGCGAAAGAGAGGAGAGCTTCGTTCCTTGCTCCCCTTGTGTCGGTTGGAGATCAAGAGAGAGAGATTGGCTCGACCTCCTCACCTTCCTTCCTTGTTAACTCTCCTTGCAACTCCTTGAACCTCCCTTATCTTCCCCTCTCTTATGCCCTAAAAAACCCATGTTTTTAATAACTCTCCTCGGTAGCGCAGGCGTCACTGACGTGGCATGAACCGGCTCCATGACATGGCAGGTGGAGTGTGGAGCAACGCCGGATTTCACGAGAGCAGGCCCGAATACGGGCGCCATGATCTGCTGAGTGATTTCCTCTTCATGCTCGCAGTCTCCCAAGCTCCACCGTGGCCAGCGCGAGCCCATCTCGTCCTCCCTTGCGCCCTGCTCATCGCTGCCATCGTTTTGCTCCTCCCTCTTTTCTTCACTTCACACCCACTTATTTATTAAGTGGGCGGCCTTTGATTGGATTTTACTGGGCGGGCGTCCCCAGTGGGCACTACATCGCACACACATGCCAACCAATGCAATGCCAAGCAGTATCCATTGGGCGGCCATAGCTCCCTTGGCTTCTTTTCGTCCCTTAATGGGAACCACATTTGCCATACATATCAACCAAGGCATCACAATAGGCATCAAATTTGGCGTACACATCATGATTTCATAAAGGCACCATAGTTGATATACGCATTGGCCAAATCATTGTTTTGAGTGACATACCAGCCATAGCAGCCTTTGACTCACAGTATCATCTGGATTCTAAAATTCATCCTGCTCAGTTGTGCCGGCAGTGACATTGACCTCAGGCCATATTATCTCATGAGCCCGAACTCGGTCTGACGATCCGTTAATTCCTTTAGACTTCTCAAACTGCATAGAGCACATCCCTGCTGAGGACGCCAAAATTCTCAGATAGCACTCCGACCGAGCGGATGGAACTGGTATGGAGCCGGCCCCCGGTGAATCTTTAATGGCCAATATCTTAGCAACCGTAAACCCGATCACCGATCTAAAAAGACCGACGGGCTCCAAAAATTGAGCACTTCAGGTCCGTGCATTCATTTCATTTCTGTCACCTCAGCTGCTGTAGTTGCCCAATCCGGTACGGATCTGCAATCGACTTAAACTTCAAAGTGCCATAACTTCTTCACCGTGGCTCCAATCGACAAGCCGTAAAGACAGGCTAGTAGAGCACTTCAAGCACTATAGTTCTAGATCATAATCTCTCATCTGTGTTCATTGCAAGCATACTCATTTTTGGCATCATTGAGGCATCTGTTGGCCCTTTTAACCCGCATCTGGCATACATTAATCATTAAGCTTGGCATGTTATCAAGCCTTGATCACTGCTCACTTAATGTGTAGGCTTCAAAGAAGCATAGCTTGCATTTTTTTTTCTCTTTTTCTCATCATGACAGCGGAGCTGCACGACAACGTTTGGGATGTTAAAGATACAAAGGTTCATGCATTGATTGCATTATCTAGAAGCATACTATTACTCTTCATATTCACTCAGCTAAATCCGTTAAACAGGCTTGGGTTATTCTGCATGGTCTTTACGCAAGTCCCAATGAGGGTAAAGTTGCATTGTTGTGTAAAGAGTTGGAATCAAAGATTATGCATGAGGAAGATGACATGGAAACTTTCCTTGCTGGTATCAAGGATGATAATGAGCAACTCATTTTTGCAGGCAAAATCATTTCAAATAATTCCCTTGTGCATATTGTCCTTGATGCATTGCCAAATTCCTATTAGTAGAACTTGGAGACTTATGACCCAAGGAAATCCTGATATTTTCAAGTTTGATGCATTATGCACATTGTTGTTGTAGTTGTTACTTTCAAGAAAAAATAGGGCTGAACAGCATGCAGTTGAACATGCTTTTATTGAAAAGGTGGTAACAGTAATATAGCCACTTCTCATGGTTCTTCCACGAGTGGAAAATCACATGTTCTTAAGGTTTCTGCTGGCAACACTTCATCTAGAAATTCTGGTGAAAAGTGTGAAAAGAAGATGTGTTGCCATTATTGCAAGGCTAATGATCACTTGATTAAGAAATGTCCTAAATTGAAGGCAAAGGAGGCCAAGAAGAAAGATGTTGGTTCCACTACAAGTGCTGCTATTGTAGAGTCTTCTATGAAAAGAGATTGTGATGCTGATGTAGATGCACAGTGGACATTTAGTGTAGAGTGCACTTATGTTCCTTCTATCCATGATGCATGTATGTGAGTTGTTGAAGATTCTCATGTGTGGTACTGTGATAGTGGTGCTATAAAGCACATTACCTCTCATCGTGACTTGTTTACCTCTATAGTCACTTGTGCCATCCGGTCAAGGGAGTTGAAAAGATTATGCTAACTACTATGAATGGCAGTTCTTTCACACTTGTTGATGCACTTTTATGTACCTAGGATCAAGAAGAATATTTTGTTTGTATCTGCACTTGCTAGACTTGGTCTTGTTGTGAAATTTGTGAATGATAGATGTATAGTTCATGATCTCAGTTTTGGTGATAAAATTATTGAATCTAGATATTTATGTCATGGGTTGTATAAGCTCACTTTGTATGACAAGTGTGGGCAAAATTTTGCAAATATAGTTGTGGATTCAAAGGCTGTTTTAGATTAAAAACTTTGGCATGCACATTTTGGGCATCAGAATTTTGTCAGTTTGCTGCATTTGTAGAAATCTAATATGCTTGCTTCTTTGCTGCCTCTTGAAACACGTGTGAAGCATGTTTGTAAAGGCTGTTTTTTGGGAAAGATGCATCTTTTGAATTTTCCAAAGTATGGTTCAATTACGGCCACATCCAGATTGCAACTTGTGCATAATGATTTTTGTGGGCCTATGCAAACTCTGTCCTTGGGCAATTACCTTTACTTTGTGATTTTCATTGATGATTACTCCAGGCATGCATGGGTGTGTCTGCTTAAAGCTAAGAAGTGTTTATGTGCTTCAAGCAATTTTTGGCTATGGCTCAAAATGTCTCAAAATGTACTATGGGCACCCTTCGTTCAAATTGAAGGTGGGAGTATATGTCTCATGATCTTAATGCATTTATAGCTAGTCATGGGATAAAACACCAATGTACAGTGATGTATACACCTTAGCAAAATGGTGTTGCTAAAAGAAAAAAATAGGTCGCTTACGGAGATGGCACGATGTATGGTCAAGAGTCAAGTTTTAGCACATTTGTTTTGGCTTGAGGCCATCATGTGTGCCACTTATGTACTCAACAGGTATCCTATGAAATCTTTGCAGTCTATGAATCCATATGAAGCATGGCATGATAGGAATTCTTTAATTGATCACAGATGCGTTTTAGGTTGTTTAGATTATGCTTTGGTGCCACAAATGCAGCACAAAAAATTGGATGATAAGGCTATTAAATGCATTTTTGTTGATTAGAGTACTGCAAGGAAAGGTTGCATGTTGTACCACTCGCAGACAAAGTGTATCTTGGTTTCATGAGATGTTGTGTTTGTGGAAGATTTTGGTCAACCCTTATTGTCATGTACAAGAGATATTAATGTAACCTCACATGACCTTTATGACAGTTTATTGCCTCTTTTTAGTGGTGGAAATTT
Organism: Adiantum capillus-veneris; assembly: GCF_014529385.1. Classification (NCBI taxonomy): domain Eukaryota; kingdom Viridiplantae; phylum Streptophyta; class Polypodiopsida; order Polypodiales; family Pteridaceae; genus Adiantum; species Adiantum capillus-veneris. Next base: position 76,158,950 of record NC_140932.1, on the reverse strand, counting down.
GAATGTAAATTTGAATGAGGCAAATGTACATCCTATGGGGGTTTCAAAAAATTCTACAGATCATCCTATTATTGATGTAGATGTGCATGATGTACTTGATGTGGAAAGGGCTCAAAATGAGCATGCTAGAGGTATGCCACAATAAATGGTGCATACTTTGTCTGACAGTAAATTGGATGCACCTTTGTCTAATTGTACTCATTCAGTTTCTTGCCATGCATCTTATGCATCAGATTGTTATGCTTTGGCTATTTTTAGCTTATGTGATGTAGAGGAACCTCTATCTTTTGATGAAGCACAGAGTTCAAAAAATTGGATGGTTGCCATGCAACCAGAATATGATGCATTTATAGAAAATAACACATGGACTTTATGTGATTTGTCTGCTGGTAAAAAGGCCATTGGTATGAAGTTGGTTTACAAGTTGAGACGTAAGCCAAATGGTGAGATTGATCGCTATAAGGCTTGACTTGTTGCAAAAGGTTATGCACAACAAAAAGGAATAGATGATAAAGAGACTTTTTCTCCCACTTGTTGTATGACTACTATGCATTTCCTATGTGCATTGGCATCTCATTTTGGATGGGATGTACATTAATCAGATGTTGTTAAAGGGCTTTCTTGAATGGTGATATATTTGAGGAAGTTTATATAACACAGTCTCGCGGTTTTGTCATTAAAGGTCAGGAAGATAATGTGTGCAATTGTAAGAAAGCTTTGTATGGGTTGAATCAATCTCTTCATGCTTGGTATGAGAAAGTTGACAATCATTTAGTTAAACAATGCTTTTGTAACAGTCTAATAGAAAGCTCTTTGTATGTAAAGTGTGAGGGTTATGTACTTTTCATCGTCTTTCTTTATGTTGATGATTCGTCGATCATTGGACCCAATGAGACACATATTGCTGAATTTAAGGTTTATTCGAATGCTACTTTCAAGATGAAAGATTTGGGGATGTTGTATCATTACTTGGGCATAGAGTTTAAGTAGAATCATGGTGGCATTGCCTTGTGTCACACAAGTTACATAGAGACATTGCTATGTAAGTTTGGACTTGAGGACTGCAAACCTATTGCTACTCCCATGGAAACATGTTTTAAATTGAGTCTTCATGTTGCTTATGATCTTGCCGATGTCACTCTTTACCAAATTTTTATATGATGCCTTATTTATGTATGCAATACAAGGCCAGATATTTAGTTTGCAATTTCACAGGTCAGCAAATTTATGCATAGCCCAGTGTCTAAGCATTGACACACTTTCAAGAGGAATTTTCTCTACTTGAGTGGAACTTTGCATCTTGGCTTATTTTATCCCAAGGGGGGAATCTCATTGTTGCCAAGTTTACATGCTTTTTTGGACTCAAATTGGGTTTTTTGTTTCATGATCAGTAGTTCATGCATATCATGGTTGAGCAAGAATCAACCTTTCGTGGCCACTTCCACTTGTGAGGTTGAGTACAGGGCAGTCTTCACAAGTACAATTGAGTGTGTATGGCTCAGATGCCTTATGGCTGATTTGGGTGTTGGACAGGACACTGCCAACATCATCGACATTGACACTCAGAGCGCATTGGCAGTTGTGAGGAACCGAGTTTTTCATGCTCGCACAAAGCACATTGAGGTGCATTACCACTATGTCAGGGAGAGACTCTCAGTAGGAGAGATCAAGTTGGCTTATGTGCCAACTGTTACGACACAAGCCGCAAAGTGCGGTCCTGCGGAGGTCTGGACATTTCCGACTAAGAGTCATGCGGCTTTGGGACAGTTCTTCATAGGATATCATGGGACAGGACGGGGTTTTGCATTGTTCCTGATCTGCGCTGGAGCAGCGGTTGTATATGGGGGGCAAACTTGTCTTTGGGGATATATCTAATATTCATGTTATCAATATATCTTCTCTCTCTTGTACTGTGTGTTCGGTTGCATATCAATGAAGAAGACGGTGTTCTGTTTGTGTACTTGTCTTCTATTCTGCCTTTCTGTGTTCTGATGTTCATATAATGTAAGACAGTTTGAGGGTAATCATTCCTGTAATGCTTATTGCTCCTCTGCGGGCGGACAATAGCCATTACATATGGCGACCACGATGCGCGATGGAGACCTGCGGTGAACATGCATACGCACTAGGTCGCAGGCTCCTCCTGACCCTGTGGTTCCAATTGTGGGGAGACGTCGGAGTAGAGGCGGTTCGGTGAATTCGTTTTTTCTACACCGCAAGCTGAGGAACATGTATCTCCATCACCAAGTCCGGTGCGTGGTAGGCGTATTCGGCATGCACGGCGTACTCCACATAGTCAGTCATGTCCTCCTGCTGTGCGTTCACCCTCACCCACCCATGTTGCTCCACCACCGTCTCCGGTAAGCAGTCCTAGGGTTTCACCGCCATTGTCCCCACCTCCTAGTGTTTGTCAGCTTTTTTTGGGAGGGGGTACAGTTGGGCAAGGGACAATGGCACAGCCTTAGATTAAGTATAGCCGTTCTTGACGTCTTTCAAAGGAAGACCCTGATGCACATTTGCGACAATTTAATATAGTGTATGGATTGAATCATCCTGGGGTGGTGATTCCTCTTCATCAACAATCAGTGTTTGAGTCTACACTTTCAGGGAAAGCTGCCAAATGGTTGTCAGAATACCCTGATGATCACTTTCAAATGTATGACGAAGGGCCCAGGGAGTTCTTGAGACGGTTCAGAATGAAAAAACAGTCCCTCAACATTTGGAAAAGCTTCGAACGCTACGTCAAAAATCGTTGCCAGTGGAGGATTATGCTGCAAAATTTCGGATGCTTTTGCAGCAACTACCTCAGGCACAAAGGCCAGCAGCTGAGGAATTGAATGATTATTTTCTGCGAGGACTCAATAAGGATCTCATAACTGCTATGGCAATAGTGGATAAGGTACTTACTCCACTGGATAATGTAATTGCAAGGGCTGTTGTAGCAGGGGAAGCTTTGGAGGATACGGAATCCCCAAAGGAATCAAAGAAAAAAGAGCGAAAGAAATCTCATCGTAAGTCTCACGGAAGTGGTAGTGATAGTTCGGAGCTGGGGACTGCACACTCAGATTCCTCAGACTCAGGTAGCAGCGATTCGGGGAAAGAATCGAAGGAGGCACCTCGGAGAAAATCCCAACGTCAAGGGAAAGGTGTTCCATCCGGGTCTTCAGAATCTGCTTGCGTTTGTTAAAGTCTGAAGGAACTATGGTGTACTCTGTGCCAAAATCCGGGACATGCCGCTCAAGAGTTTGCAATGAATCAGAAATGGTGTGCGATCTGCATGGCCAACACTCATAATACAATGAAATGCTATTTTAATGGTCGGGGTGGTAGGAGTCAGGATTCTTCTACATGGCACCCACCACAGTCAGGGCAGGGACAAGAGCCTGCGGTGGTGATGGCTCATGCTCATACATCAGAAGCACCTTTTCAAGGACAAGCAGGGGGATGGGGTCAAGGAGGGGGTCGCGGTCGCGAAAGAGGTGGCCGAGATCCTAATCAACCCAAGAAATGCCTTTTTTGTTTGGAGGATGGGCATCGGTGGTCCGAGTGTTTAAAGGCTATGGAATATGATCCGAAGAAACAGGAACGTGCTACAGGAAAGCAGCATAGTGTGGCTATGGTTCAGATTGAAGGGTTGAAGGAGTCAGATCCGGTGGTTTCACTGATTCTGCATTCTGGGAAAAAATGTGGTTCCAACAGCCGATGTTAAGCTTCCGGATTGGGCGACTCAAGAAGATGTATGGAAAAAGACTGTGACGTGGATGCCACAGTCAGCACCACCATTGCAATCATCAGGACCATTGACTGCTGGTCTGGAAACAAACGAGGGAAAAGACACAAACAAGGTTGATACTAGGGAAGGGGATAATTGGAATTCAATTTGGAAAGAGGTCCTCGATTCGCCAATACAAGTACCTTTGGGTTCATTACTAAAATTGGTTTTGAATTTTCATAATGCCTTGCTAAGTCAGAAGTCCAAGGAAATGATGGAAGTTGACATTGCAATAGCTGAGCGTGTGGGAGACGAGTCAGTCCCGTTGTCGGCAAATAGGATCACGGATACCCGCATCCCGGAGCTTTCAGTCAGATATCATGGTACATACGTTGACAAAGTACTGTTAGATGGAGGTGTGGGAGTAAATATTATCACTCAAGCAGCTTGTGAGTGTTTTGAAATCAGTGATTGGGAACCTGCACCCTTTGTAGTCCGCATGGCAGATCAAAGACAAGTGCAGCCAGTAGGATTACTCCGGGGCATTGTCCTCGATGTAGCTGGCTTATCGTTTTGCTATTCTTTAGTAGTCTTGAATATTGAGGATCACAGTCAAGATTATCACATTATTTTTGGGTGACCATGGTTACGACAAGCCAGGGTAAAGCACAATTGGGAGGCAAATATGCTTACAGTAAAAAAGGGTCGCAAGAAAGTTCGGGTGATGTTGGGAACATGCAGGAAACCAATTCAAGCAACATGGCCTGTGATAGCAGAGACAGTAAATATGGTGGAAGGATTAGAAGAGGATGAAGAAGAGCAATTTCTGAAGGCTAACTCGGATTTAGTTTCCTTATATCTTGCAGACATTTCTATGATTTCGGAGGGGAAATCTTTAGGGGCTTCAAGAATTTCATCAAAAACAGGGGTGCAACAAGAAGCTTTGCCTAGTCCCGAATCATTGGAGGACATTATTAAGCAAGAACGTGCGTTTGAAGCACAGATGGGAAAAGTTACAAGGGTCAAGGAAGATGAAATGGAGAAGGTCTTTCTAGGAGGGCAAGCGGAGTCTCAGCCCATTTATATTAATAAGCAACTTGAGGCAAGTTTCCGAGGAGACTTGATTAATTTACTGACAGAATTTAAGGATGTTTTCGCGTGGGAATATGTGGATAAGCAAGGATTGGATCCAAAGTTTTATCAGCATACCATTAATCTGAAACCAGATGCGGTGCCAGTGAAGCAACATTCATATAGGATGAATCAGAATATGGCAAAGCAAGTTAAGGTGGAAATTGATCGTCTCTTGGAGGTGGGTTTTATTACCCCTATTGATAATCGCGAGTGGATTTCTCCCATTGTGGTGGTACCAAAGAAAAACAAGCAAATTCGCATTTGTGTGGATTATCGGAAGCTGAATGCAGCTACTGTTCCAGATCCTTTTCCTCTTCCATTTCTAGATTTTATTTTGGATGATGTGGCAGGGCACGAGATGTATACTTTTCTGGATGGATTTAGTGGATATAACCAAATTCAAATGGCGTTGCGTGATCAGCTAAAACAACTTCTATTATAGCATGGGGTGTTTTTGCATGCACAGTAATGTGGTTCGGATTAAGGAATGCGCCCTCAACTTTTCAAAGGGATATGTTTCAAATTTTTGGTCTCTATTTGACAGATTTTATGAGAATTTTTTTGGATGATCTTAGTGTTTTCGGAGTGCAATTAGAGCATTTGAAGCAATTGAAGTTATGTTTTATGAAATGTTGAGAGGTGAAATTCAGTTTAAATCCTCTAAAATGTGCATTTGTAGTTAGAAGTGGAAGGTTATTGGGGCATATAATCTTTGAGGATGGCATTTCCGTGGATCCGGATAAAATTGTTGCAATTATGGAAGCGCCTCCGCCTGTGAATTCGAAACAGTGTCAAGTCTTTCTGGGCCAAGCTCGTTGGCATGGGAGGCATTTGAGGTTTGTCGCGCATTTGGAAATCCCTATTAATCAGGCAGCACATGCTAAAGATTTTGAATGGACGCAGGAATGTGATCTAGATTTTCGAAGATTAAAACATCAGCTGCCCAAGGCTCCGATTATGATCCCTCCGAATAGGGGTCAGGATTTTCATGTATTTGTGGATGCTTCTGATCGGTCAATTGGCAGTGTGCTAATGCAGGAACAAAGTTAAGGGTGGTTTCGCCCTGTCTATTACGCCATCAGAAGATTATCATCCGCAGAAATGAATTATTCAGTGGGGGCAGAAAGAGAATGTTTAGGGATGATTTATTCAGTGAAAAAATTCTGGCATTATCTGTTGGGCTGGTGGTTTTTCTTTCATGTGGATCATTCGGCTCTTTTATATTTAGTGTGTCAATAGAATTTGATAGGAGGATTGGCCAGATGGGTGCTCTTGTTGCAAGAATTTTATTTTGAGGTCATTCATCGTCCAGGAGCCCAACATGCGGTGGCTGACTACCTATCTAGGTTAGATTCCGGTGAGCCGCCGGACGGGGGTGGCTGATGAATTTTCGGATGCACCTCTCTTCTTAACAGGAGCTGTTGAGGATGATCTTCTAGCTATACAATAACCTAGGATCATCCCCAGCATTCCATGGACTTGGTATGAAGAGATGTTTCATTTTCTCGACAGTGGGGAAATGCCTTCATTCTTGTCCGGTCATCAAAGGAAACGGATGGCTATTAGAAGCAAGAATTTTGAGATTATCATGGGGAAGCTGTATTATCACACGATTGCGGAGGTCTTACTGAGATGTGTTCTACCACAAGAACAGGAGTCTGTTTTGGAGGAAGTCCATACCAGCATTACAGGGGGGCCATTTTGCAGCATTGATCACGGCTAGGAAAGTTTTACAATCAAGAATATGGTGGCCTACATTGTTTCAAGATGTGAGAAGCTTTGTCCAAAAGTGTGATGTGTGTCAACAATTGGGACAACCTACTAAAATGTCCAGAATGCCTTTTCAGCCGGTATTGCCTTTGGAGCCTTTTCAAAAATGGGGATTGGATTTTATTGGACCTTTTAAACCAGTAGCAGCTCACAGTGGTAATAAGTACATTTTGACATCCACGGATTATGCTACCAGTGGAGGCATGGCCTCTGAAAGATAATATTGCAGGTTCTGTTGCTGGGTGTTTATATAAGGATGTTTTTTCTAGGTATGGCTATCCTATTGAGCTGGTTAGTGATCGAGGTAGCCATTTTTGAATAAGGTGATGGAGAGAATGCTATGATTTTACTTTGTATTGCATAGGAAATCTTCTCCATATTACCCATAGACGAATGGGCAGGCGGAATCAACTAATAAGCAATTGGTTCGTATTTCACTAACAAAGTTAGTGAATATGCATAGAATGGATGGGATGTGAAACTTCCTTTCGCACTGTGGGCTTATCAGACAGCTTATAAAGTGGCAACAGGATTGACTCCTTTCAAGTTGGCATTTGGTATGGAGGCAATTACCCCAAGTAAACATGTGGTTCCGAGTTTGCGGATGCTGATTGCGGATAATCTTCTTTCGAGAGATTTTGTAATTTATTGTTTGGATGTTTTGCAGGAATTAGATGAAGAGCGGTTGTGCAGTTTTGCGGTGTTGCAAGATCTGCAGTCCAAGCAAAAGAAATGGTTGGATATGAACCTCGTAGGCAAGCTATCTGTGGAGTCAGATCGGAATTCTAACATTTGCCAAGAACCTAGCTTTTCTATTGGGTACCCCCTCGACCCTTGCCGAATGGTCAACTGATGATATAGAAAGGTTCTATTATGTTTGGGCATCCTGCAGTTCAAATCCCATCCGATTTGATCGAGCTGACAGGCCGCTATAGTAAATTTTTGGTCGTAGGTCTTCGTGCACTGCTCGATTTCTAGGGTTTTTTCTAGGGGTTTAGACAAGTTACCGGCCGTACAAAATAGATCATTGACGAATAAAGAACTTATTCCTCATGTCTCGTATGAGACGGCGCTGAAAACGGGCAACTGTGGACTCCGGAAAAGACGCGCAAAAGAGGTCGAAAGCTCTCTCTGCAAAGGCTGCAAGTGGAAATGAGGTGGTTTTTAGCCTACCTTGGATATTTATACCCGGACTTCCCGAACCAATTTTCCCAAGATTCCTCCGTTAGTCCTACTAGGCCGTGAAATCTATGTTAGACTCAAAAATTTCCCTGATCGGATTCCTGTAGCTCATTCTGCAAGAATTTTGCAAAAGTAGACCTGGCTGCCTAATTTAGGCTTCCTTCTTCCATCTTTTGATTTCATTGAAAATTTTTGTGCTTGTGCGCCTTGTCTCTTTTATCACCATCGTGTCTTTCATTTTTCCATCTGATTTTCCCTGCTATTTATTATTAATTTTTGACCTGTTTATTTTTAAAAATCAAAGAAAATAGCAAAATGCTCTAAAAAAGTAAAGTGAAAATCCAATAATTAAGAAAATCCATTGAAAAACATAGCTTTATTATTTTTTGTTGGATTTTTCTTTTTTTTAAGTCTCATTATCAATAAAAATGATGAAAAATGCCCAAAAAGGACTACTTTTTGATGATTTTTTAATAGTATATACACTATTTACATTCATCTGGAAGATACTATCGGTGAATTTTTCCTTGATGATGAATTATAAGGGCATTATTAGGTAATTTTGCAAAAAATCACACGTTAACGTCGAACTTTTTCCTCCCTCTTCAAACATTGCCCTTAAGTACTTAGTACTTAGTGCCCTTCCACCCCTCCTAGATGCCGTACTCTGGGACGAATGTGTGCATGGGTCGAACAATCGTGTCTATGCATAGCCGTGGTTGGCTCTACCATGCTTTGAAGATCAATGTAATTCAAACCACTATGTTGTGCAAGAGTTGGGTCTTAAGTAATTAACTCAAGGGTTTCTAATGTCGAGGTTTCTTGCGGATGTCTTCCAAAGAGCAAATCTTGTAGTTTTTGTGCTCTCTGTTTGATTGTACCATCAGGATGCTTCAGCACACTGATTACTTGAGCTGTTGGTAGCACTTTTGTTTGTTGTCGATCTTATTCTCGCCATTGGTAGCTTGATTTGCTTGTTGCTATATGGTGTGGTGGAGTCTTTTGAGACTTAACTCGCCATTGCTTGATTGATCTTACTGTTTGTGGAGAAGATAAGTGCTCCTTTTTCTTTCAAACCAATTTCATGTTAGGTTCTTGACTCGGAGATGCTTGTCTCTGTGTTTTTACCCTTGGAACCTTCTTTTGTTTTGTCGGTGAAGTTTTGGACACCCAGAATTGAATCGGCTTACCCTTAAGCTGTGCTTTTGGTACCCAAATTTGCCTGACTCCTTGCATGCTACCTGTAGCATTTTCTTGTCGAGGGGATGGAGAAGAATGACTACTTCGTGGTTTGGTCTGCTAATTGCTTCTTTTCCGTTCCTCCTTGCTTGGTGCAATTGGAACAATGAGTTGCCTGCCTTTAGGTGATAGCTTTAGCTCATTTGTATCCCAATCTGGTATGCTTTGTATGCTCGCATCCAGGGAATTCCAATAATCATCGTCTCATTCATGTTTTCATCTGGTAAGCATACAAACTGATGAGGACATGAACATCCATGTACTATCACGTTCAAGTTGACTACTCCCAATGTTGGGGTTGGGTTCTTGTTGCATCCTTTGATTGTCGCTATTCTTGCTGTTGTCAATGCTTGACTTGTTGCCTTCTTGTATGTGGAATAACTTACTGCATTTACTCTAGCTCTTGTGTCGACCAAAGAATTGGTGCTCTGATTGTTGAGTTGTACTTTGATGCGCAGGTCCACTCCGTCTAACCAATCATCATCTGTTGAAACTTAATCTTTAGGTAATTCCCATTGTCGGTCATCTATTTCTAGAGTGTTGATGGGAATCGGTATCTATTGATTCTTGAGAGCAGCTTTCCGTTTGAGTACCAAAGCCAAGCTTCCTCTTGGGCATCGCCAATAACCTGCTGTCGTTTTATCTTTCTTTGCTTGGTTGCATGCATTCTTTCTAGCAATTCATTGGTTAGCAGCAAATTGTATTTCTTTAAATGACATCCACTAATCCAATTAGCCATCGGTTCACCATCTAGGGTGGACAATTTTACTGCTCCACTTGGAGATACATTCTTCAATGATAAACGGTCTATTTTTCTTTTTCTTAAACTTGGGAATGTGTTGCTTAAGGGAATAGATTAAAACTAAGTCCCCTTTCTTGAAGATTTTTGTGATTAAGTGGGAATCAAAAAAAAAATCGCTTTTTTGCATAGATGTGAGCTAGAGCAATTAGCCTTTGCTCATCTATCTTTTCCAAATCTTCAAGTTTTCTAACAATTCATGTCCAGTCCACTCAAGATTTCTTGCTACCCTTAATGTCGGCAATAGAAATTCTTTTGGCAGTATGGCATCAAGACCATAAACAAAGGGTGTAGCATTTAAAGCTATTTTGAATGAAACTTGATAAGCCCATAGAGCAGCATGGAGATTCATTTGCGAGTCTGTCCTTCTTGAACTAACCACTTTAGTCAGCACGGAGCTAAAAATTTTATTCATATGCTCAGCTTGTCCGTTTGCTTGTGGGTGATAGGGAGTTGCTTGTGGGTGAGGGAGAGTATTTGTTATGGATGACCATAAACTCATTAAGCAAATACTCGATTACCTCATTGAGGCAATGAGTTCCCCGATCACTGACATTTTCTATTGGCAATCCATATCTCGTGAATACATACTCATATAAGAATGCAGCAATGGTTCTGGCATCATTCTTTTGAGTTGCTTTAGCCTCGGCCCACTTGGTCAAATAGTCCGTAGCTACAATGATATATTGAGCTTGGATTCTATAAGCAGGTGGCTGTATTGGCCCAACAAAATCTATACCTCATTTTGCAAAAGCTCTAGCCCCCATCATTGGTCTTAAGGGCATGCTATCTACACGTATTGGCATTTTTGCTCGTTGACAAGCATCACACCTTCGAACAAACTCTTTGGCATCTGCAAAAAGTGTTGGCCACCATATGCCTACCATCAAGATTGCTCTTGCAGTGGTCTCACTAGAAAAGTGACCTCCAGCTAATCCAGCATGTGCTTGTTCTATAATCAAAATAGACTCGTCTTCATTTGCACAAAGACGCAAATGTTGATCTTTACCTCTCCGATACAATTGGTTCCCAATAAGAGCATAGTCTCTTGCTTCAGTTTCAATTGCTATTTGACGGCATTTACTCATATCCTCAGGAAATGTTCGGCTCGATAAGTAAGTAACTAGATAGTTACTCCACTTAGGAACAAGTGACATTTGAAACAATGTTACATGAGGTATGGGTGTTTGTTTTTGACATTGAGGGAAATCCTTTACAAAAGATCGAACATCGCTTCTCGTAGTCGGCCAAAATACTCCAAGTCTCAAGATTCGTTGCATAGTTTGGTCTTCCGCGAAGTGAATTCCTACTATGGTAACATGTGCTTGACTTAGGTAATGTTGTTTTTCTTCAGGATTTATGCATAAGAGCAATATCTCGTCTCGATTTCTTTTGTATAGCCTACCAGCTAGTAATTGATACATAGCCAATTGCTCGATTAATCTGATCGTGATAGGAGTGGTATTTGTAAATCCACTTAAGCTATTGTCATCAATGACACAATGTTTTTCGACCATCGAGGTATCATTTCCATGGAGAACAAATAGGATCTGGTAGATCATCGTCTATCCCTTTAGGTGATTCTCCCGAAACAATCCTTGACAAATGATCTGCTCGTTGATGTGTAGTGCCCTTTTTTACAACCACAGTGAAATCAAATTCCAAAAGAATGATGAACTATCTCAATATTCTTCTTGTGTTGCATGGCTTGTTGACCAAATCCAACAAAGCTTGGTGGTCCACAAAGAACACAAACTTGTTAGCTAATAGGTAATGTCTATACTTTTTAACGGCATAGATCATTCCTAATCCTTCCCTTTTGGTGGTGGTGCAATTCTTTTCCACCATGTTCAACTGCCGGCTAGCATAAGAAATAGGAAAGTCAATTTTCTCGTCTCCTCGTTGAGCTAGTATAATACCGATAGCAAAATTGGAAGCATCTACATGTATGTGGAATATCTTATTCCAATCTGGTGCTTTCAATATTGGAGCTGAGGTGAGAGCTTGCTTAAGCTCATGAAGGATTCTTCACATGCCTCGGCCCACTCAAAGTTTGTAATCAAGCTATACATGGATTCTGCAATTATAGCGTACATGTAGATGAACCATCCTAGGTAATATCCAAAGGGCCCCATGAAGGCTTGTACCCCCTTGATTGTTGTTGGTCTAGGCAAATCAGCAATGACATGAATCTTTTCAATATCAGTAGCTATGCCAGTTTTAGACACTATATGTCCAAGAATTTTTCCTTGTCTATCCATGAATGTGCATTTTTCAGGATTTAAGAAAATCCTATAAAGTTTACATTTTTCAAATACCTTTTTGAGGTGTTCAAAATGACCAGGCCGGATTGATGACTGTAGGTATAGTGTGAGATCCCCAACCCGCCAATTACAAGATCGGGATGGGATCCTTGACAGATCTCTAGGTCTGATAAGAATCGGAGTCTCTAAACAAAAAAAATCCAAGGAATAGACGTTTACCATTGACAATGGCTTGGGTCTATAGCCTTAGAAGAAAACCTAGTCCTGTCTCGTAGCGGAAACGACACAACATATTAAAAGTCCAAAAAACTATTTCGGCCCTATAACTGCCACAATTGGGCTAAGGTATCCTCAACCAACGCTTTTCCCCCCCTAACAGATGTGAGGACACAACCACGTTGGTGGACTCCTCTTCCAAGTGAAGAAGTTTTCTAAACGTTTCAGTGCATAGGGATTGATAGTTACCTGACTAATCAGGTCCACCCGTCCTTGATTGACAACCTTAGTCAATCCCCACTTACCACCCTGCACTCACACATGATTCATTTTATATATAATTACTACCACGTTCTTATCACAATTAAAATAATGATTTCTTTTATCCTTCATAACCAAATTTCATTAAAACAGCCCTTGAAAACAGTATTGAAAACATTCTTTTTGCAAACAGACATCTTTAAACTTTAGACAAGGTACTGTCAATCAAAACATTGTCCATAATAACTATGACGAGTACTCTTCTTGTCTCAAGATCACCTAAGGGTGAAAAAATGGCATCCATTCCTTATTCACAATCCGGAGTGGATAAACCCCCACCCATGGTTCCGGATGCCCATACACCAAACCAGTTGCCCATACAACCGGGCGGCTCCCCTAGGATAAAAAACAGTATCCTAACTTATGTAATAACATCAAGACATGACACGGAGTAGAGACTCAACATTCATGGGGGTAACCGACTTATCTAGGCTGGAAAGCCATCATTATCATCAAAATATACCAAGGAGTCGGAGGTGTCTTGAGACAAGTTGTCTTAAGGATGGTCAATCATATCTTTCCTAATTCAACTAGTTTTAACCCAAACAATTCTTTCCTACAATATAAACAAACGCACGTTGGAATTTACCTTTCGTTTTTGGTCAATTATTCCTTTCCTGGTTCTCTCACTCCTTACGTATGCAATGCTAACTTATAAAAGAACTTAAACTATTTAAAGACTTAATTGAATAATGGGAAACCCACCTGGGATTCATCGTCCATCTGCTACTGCGCTGGCGCCTGAAGACTCTCCTCCATAGGCCTACTGCTAGGCCTAGCTTCATTGTCGTGTGACGCTCTAGTTCTTTTTAGAGCTCTGTCCTCATCATCAGATGAAGGATTGGCTCGGGTCCTTTTAAGTGCCATAACTTTTTATTCCTTAGAAAAAGGACGTCTAATCATTAGGTAAATTATTTGAAATCTAGACTTAACCTTTGTATTCAACCGTAACCCATCCAAGGTTAAATTTATAGTCTTAATTGGTAAATTCTTGACCTAGTAATTTCTTATTTGTCTATATAGGCATGATAACTTTTCCCACAGCTTCCCTAAGGGTTTTCTAAGCTATCCTAATTTTCTTATAATTTTGTATATCTTTTTCTTAATTTTTCCATCGAATTTTAAGCTTGAAATCTGCTTATTTTGAGCTTAATATTTATTCCTTTTATTTTCTCTTAAAGATTTCATTTCCTCAACTTTATATCATAGGTTTATACTTACTATAATTTTTCTAAAAGCTTTTGACCGCAAAGTCTATTTATTTTAATTAATCTTTTGCTAAAAAATGAATTTTGGTCAATTATAATTTTCTAAAATCACTAATTAACTATGGTATAATTATCACAAGTAGATAAGGATGTTTTTGATCTCTGGTAATTATCTTTTAATTGTTACCATATACATGTGGTAGTGATGTGTGTGAACACACTAGGACCGCCGGGGCATTTTTTCCCTCTTTAGGAGGTTTTTTCCCCCAAGCATTGTATATACGCCCATCACTCTAGGGCTATCTATCTTTCCATTGCACACTAAGTAACACACTCTCTATTGTGTGCCTTGATCTTCCTTCGTCTTCTCCAAGCTGTGTGTGTTTCTTTGCAACCCTAATTCCAACAATTGGTATCAGAGCAGGTCACGTCCTCCCGGGCTTAGTCGCCAGCTGCTCCAGCACACGCCTGCTCACTTTCTCCGATTTCAGTGCGCTTTGGCGAGCATTTGCAGGTCGACAAAAATTTTGGGAAAGCTCGAAGAGCCGGATCTGCTCAGAATTTTGATTTGGGCACATTTCGGCCTCCGTTTCCACTACAGGCAGTACTGCACGGGCTATTTCGTCATTTTGTGCAGAATTTCTGTCAGTGCCGTTTTCTGCATAAAAGGTGCCTTATAGTATTCTACGGTTTGTGCTATATAGCACAGGTTGTTCCCGCTCCATTTCTCCTATTTTCGGCCAATTTTCACATCAGGTGCAGCATTTACCATGGCTGACAACAACAACACAGATGTGTTCAAGATGTTTGTTGTTGAGGACAGGTTGGATAGGGACAACTACCCTATGTGGGCTTATATGATGCAACATGTTCTTGTGTCAAAAGGTGTCTGGAACAATGTGCAGGGCATTGATGTACGTCCTAGTTCTGAGGATGTAGGCGATGTTGAGGATGTTGCAGGTCTTGCTGCAAGGATTGCAGCTGTTAGAGTTGTTTTGCCTACGGCAGAACAAGCTCGTTGGGATGTTAAGGATGCGCAGGCTCATGCATTGATTGCGTTGTCTGTGAAGCGCACCATTGTTCCTCACATCCGTTCAGCAAAATCTGCAAAACAGGCTTGGGATATTCTAGCAGGTCTTTATGCAAGCCGCAATGAGGCTAAAATTGCTTTGCTGCGCAAAGAGCTGGAGTCGAAGATTATGCATGAGGAAGATGATATGGACACTTTCCTTGCTAGTGTCAAGGATATCAATGAGTAGCTTATTTCTGCAGGTGAAGTCATTTCAGACAGTTCCCTTGTGCAGACGGTTCTTAATGCCTTACCAGATTCCTACCAGACATTTGCTAGTACTTGGACACTGATGACCCAAGGAAATCCTGAAGTTGTCAAGTTTGATGCATTATGCACATTGCTGTTGCAAGAGTCACTGTCCCGAAAAAACAGGACTAGACAGCGTGCAGTTGAACAGGCTTTTATTGCTTCTCAAAGAAAGGGTGGTAACAGTAATGCAGCCACTTCTTATGGTTCTGCTGCGAGTGGCAAAAATTATGTTCCTAATGCTTCTGTTGGCAGCACTTCGTCTGGCAATTCTGGTGATAAGGGCAAAAAGAAGATGCGTTGCCATTATTGTAAAGCCAATGATCACTTGATCAAGTCGTGTCCTAAGTTGAAGGCCAAAGAGGCTAAGAAGAAAGAGGGTGGTTCCACTGCAAATGCTGGTTCCACTACAAATGCAGCCATTGTTGAGTCTTCTGTGAAAAGAGACTGTGTTGCTGATGTTGATGCAGAATAGGATTTTAGCGCAGAGTGCACTTACAATCCTGTTGTCCATGATGCATGCTTGTCAGTCGTTGCTACCGATTCACATGTGTGGTATTTCGACAGTGGTGCTACAAAGCACATTACCTCACATCGTGAATTGTTTACCTCTCTTGAGTCTGTCCCTCATGGGAATTCAGTCACTTGTGCCAACAACGCCTCTTATCCAGTTCAGGGAGTTGAAAAGATTGTGCTCACTGCTGCTAATGGCAATTCCTTCACACTTGTTGATGCACTTTATGTACCTGGGATTAAGAAGAATCTCTTGTCTGTATCCGCACTTGCTAGACTTGGACTTGTAGTCAAATTTGTGGATGACAGATGTGTTGCATCTGGCCTTTTGTGCCGTGGGCTGTATAAGCTCACTTTGTATGACAAGTGTGGACAAAATTTTGCAAATGCTGTTGCAGATTCAAGGGCTATTTCAGATGCAAAACTTTGGCATGCACGTTTTGGTCATATGAATTTTGCCAGTTTGCTGCGTTTGCAAAAATCTGATATGGTTGCTTCTTTGCCACCTCTTGAAGCACCTGTCAAACATGTTTGTGAAGGCTGTATTTTGGGTAAGATGTAGCGTTCTAAATTTCCAAAGGATGGTTCAGTTCGGGCCACATGCAGGTTGCAGCTTGTGCATAGTGATGTTTGTGGGCCCATGCAAACTCCGTCCTTGGGCAATTACCTGTACTTCGTGACTTTCATTGATGATTACTCCAGGCATGCATGGGTATTTCCGCTTAAGCGAAGTCCAAAGTTTTTATGTGCTTCAACCAATTTCTGGCTATGGCTGAAAATGTCTCAAAATGTACTATGGGCACCCTCCGTTCCGATCCAGGGGGGGACTACATGTCTCATGAATTTAATGCATTTCTGGCTAGTCGTGGGATAAAACACCAATGTACAGTGCCTTATACACCTCAGCAAAATGGTGTTGCTGAGAGGAAAAACAAGTCACTAACGGAAATGGCACGATGTATGGTCAAAAGTCAAGCTTTGCCGCATTCTTTTTGGCTTGAGGCCATTATCTCTACCACTTATGTACTTAACAGGTGTCCTACAAAAGCTTTGCAGTCTATTACTCCATATGAAGCATGGCATGATAGAAAACCCTCTATTGAGCACATGCGTGTTTTTGGCTGTTTGGCATATGCTTTGGTGCCACAAGTGCAGCGTAGAAAATTGGATGATAAGGCTGTCAAATGTATTTTTGTTGGTTATAGTGCTGAAAGCAAAGGTTACAGATTGTATCATCCGCAAACAAAACGTATTCTGGTTTCTCGGGATGTAGTGTTTGTGGAAGATTATGTTCAGCCCTTGCTGTCATGTACTAGAGACAGTAATGTAAGCTCACAGGACATTTATGACACTTTTTCAGTGGTGGAAATACGAATGTAAGTTCCAATGAGGCAAATGTACAGCCTATGGGGGTTTCTGAAAATGTTTTAGATTAGCCTATTACTGATGCAGATGTACATGATGTACTTGATGAGGAAAGGGCTGAAAATGAGCAGGCTAGAGGTATGCCAAAATGGCTGGTGCACACTTTGCGTGACAGTAAATTGGATGCACCTTTGTCTAGTCGTACTCGTTCAGGCTCTCACCATGCATCTTATGCATCAGATTGTTATGCTTTGGCTGTGTCTAGTTTACATGATGTTGAGGAGCCTCTGTCTTTTGATGAAGCACAAAATTCAAAAAATTGGATGACTGCCATGCAATCAGAATATGATGCACTTATAGAAAATGACACATGGACTTTCTGTGATTTGCCTCCTGGCAAAAAGGCCATTGGTACGAAGTGGGTTTACAAGTTGAAACTCAAGCCGGATGGTGAGATTGATCGCCATAAGGCTCGACTTGTTGCAAAGGGTTATGCACAGCAAAAAGGCATAGATTATGAAGAGACTTTTGCTCCCACTTGTCGTATGACTACTGTGCGTTTTCTATGTGCATTGGCAGCTCATTTTGGTTGGGATGTACATCAATCAGACATTGTTATTGCTTTCTTGAATGGTGACATATTTGAGGAAGTTTATGTAACGCAGCCTCGCAGTTTTGTCATAAAAGGACAAGAGGACAAAGTGTGCAAATGTAAGAAGGCTTTGTATGGGTTGAAGCAATCTCCTCGTGCTTGGTATGAGAAAGCGGACACTCATTTGGTCAAACAAGGCTTTCATAACAGTCCAACAGAAAGCACATTGTATGTAAAGCGTGACGGTGATGTATTTCTCATCGTGGTTCTTTATGTTGATGATTTGCTGATCAATGGACCAAATGAGAGACATATTGCTGAATTTAAGGCTGATTTGAATGCTACTTTCAAGATGAAAGATTTGGGGCTGTTGCATCATTATTTGGGCATACAGTTTAAGCAGTGTGATGGTGGTATTGCCTTGTGTCAGAAAAGTTACATATAGACATTGCTATGTAAGTTAGGACTTGAGGATTGCAAACCTATTGCCACTCCCATGGAAACAGGTTTGAAGTTGAGTCTACATGATGCTGGCGATCCTGCTGATGTCACTCTTTACCAAACTGCTGTTGGCTGCCTCATTTATGTATGCAACACGAGGCCAGATATTCAGTTTGCAGTCTCACAAGTCAGCAGATTTATGCATAGCCCAAGGTCTAAGCATTGGCAGGCTGTCAAGAGAATTTTCCGCTACCTTAGTGGCACTTTACATCTTGGCTTGTTTTATCCCAAGGGGGGATCATTGCCGCCAGACTTTCATGTTTTTTCGGACTCAGATTGGGCTGGTTGTTTTGACACGCGAGTGTCCACAAGTGGTTTTTGTTTCATGCTTGGCAGTTCATGTATATCATGGTTGAGCAAGAAGCAACCTACTGTGGCCACTTCGAGTTGTGAGGCTGAGTACAGGGCAGTCTTCACAGCTACGGTTGAGTGTGTATGGCTCAGACGCCTTATGGCTGATTTGGGTGTTGGACAGGACACTGCCAACACTATCTACACTGACAGTCAGAGCGCATTGGCAGTTGCGAGGAACCCAATTTTTCACACTCGCACAAAGCACATTGAGGTGCATTACCACTATGTCAGGGAGAGGCTCTCAGCAGGAGAGATCAGCTTGGCTTATGTGCCAACACAGGACAACCTTGCAGATCTTTTCACAAAGGCATTGTCTCGTGAGAAGCTTGAAGCTTTCCACAAAGCTTTGGGCTTACTCCCCTTTGTGGACTGATCATGTCCTCAGGGCATGGCACTTCCCTTTACTCATGTGCCAGCTCTCGTTCACCGCATCGCTCCAGGGGGGATTTGTTACCATATACATGTGGTAGTGATGTGTGTGAACACACTAGGACCGCCGGGGCATTTTTTCCCTCTTTAGGAGGTTTTTTCCCCCGAGCATTGTATATACGCCCATCACTCTAGGGCTATCTATCTTTCCATTGCACACTAAGTAACACACTCTCTATTGTGTGCCTTGAGCTTCCTTCGTCTTCTCCAAGCTGTGTGTGTTTCTCTGCAACCCTAATTCCAACATTAATTTTCCAACTCAATTATCTAATTTGCTTCTTTAATTTGCAGGTAAAATTAGTATAACTTGACTTAGATAAATATCTATACTAGTTTTCTAACCTTGAAATAATTATCATGGCCTCTTTATCCTATGATCTAACTTTAATAAATAGCATGTAATCATATCACATGATTTACTAATTTACCCACAATAATAGTGTTTTTCTACTAATATAATTAGCTAAAGTAATTATCTATGGTTAAGATAATTATCACGGGTTTGTTAAGATGTGATCTACCTCTGATAGTTATCTCAAAGCTTTTTATTTTAATTTACTATTTTTCTCCATTAAGCTTTTCTTAAAAACAGTGTTATCCTACTAAGATAATTAGTTAAACTAATTATCTCAGATTAAGATAATTACCAAGGGTTTTCTAAGATGTGTTTTTCCTCTCATAATTATCTCAAAGTATTTTGGATCAATTTGCTATTTTCTTGTATTTACTTTCCCTTAAAAACAGTGTAATTCTATTGAGATAATTAGTTAAACTAATTATCTTAGGTTAAAATAATTATCACAAGTTTGATAGGGTTTTCTTTTCCTCTCATAATTATCTCAAAGCATTTTGGATCAATTTGCTATTTTCCTCTTTTTACTTTCCTCTAAAAATAGTGTAATTATGCTGAGATAATTAGTTAAACTACTTATTTGAGGTTCAGATAATTATCACGAGTTTCATAAAATATGATTGCCCTTTGATAATTATCACAAAGCATTTTAGAATCCATTTTTTATTTTCTCCTTTTAATTTCTCCTAAGAACGGTGTGATTATGCTGAGATAATTAATTAAACTAATTATCTAAGATTAAGATAATTGTCACAGGTTTTATAAGATGTGATTTACCTCTGATAATTATCTCAAAGTGTTTTGGATCAATTTGCTATTTTCCCCCTTTTAATTTCTTCTAAAAATAGTGTAATTCTACTAAGATAATAAGGTAAACCAAATATCTGAGGTTAAGATAATTATCACCCGTTCCTTAAGATGTGATTTTCCTCTGATAATTATCTCAAATCATTTTGGATTAGTTTGCTATTTTCCCCCTTTACTTTTCTCTTTAAAACAGTGTAATTCTTCTTAATTAATTATGAAAATTACTCAGAAAATTACAAAATAATTTTCCTTGCATAATAATAATAGTTTAACATAGCTTTGATAATTATTTGATCTTAATCTAAACTTAATTAGTATAGTTATCATTAATTTATGGTTAAAATGATTAATTTCAACCCTAATATGATATAATAATTAGTTAGCTTAGTATCCCTAAGCTTAATCACAATAATCAATAGAGAATTTTAAATTAGGAGAGAATTTTAGAGTATACATAGGTTTAATCTTCAATTAATTAAGCAATTTATAAATAGGTTAATTTAATTTTACTAATTAAAAAAGGTTAGTGCTAATTACCGTTGATTAACCAACTAGAGCTTTGCTCTCTAGTGATTTTTGCGTAGAGGTCTCTCTGGATGAGAGAGAATGTACAAAGGCTCCGAGTCTGTCTGAAATTGTGAAGCAAGGGTCATATTTATAGGTTTCTGGGCACTTACAGGCTGGAAAATGGCAGTAACTTGCATCCCAAGCAGCCCTACAACTCCAAGAACGCCCCCTGCTACTAAATCTAGTCTGGGAAACTTCATCATTACCGCACACAATGCCCCAGATACACAGAATCGATTTTCTGCTAGTTTCTTGACTTTTAATGATTAATTTTGGAAATATCTGCAATTTCTAGAACCTTAGGATAAAAAGTCTTTAGCAGTAATAATTACTGAGACCATTCAATTTTACTTAACTAAATAAATTCATAGAGTAACCCTTCAGAGCCCGTAACTTTTTCACATTTTATCAGAATTTGGTTCTGAAAAAATCTAACCCTAGTAAAGCTTTGGTTACGGTTCCAAAAATACTAATATTTGCCATAATTGGATCATTCTACACTGTTTTCTTAACAGCCAAGTTAATTTGATCGTCTTTGTACAATTTCTAAGGTTTCAAAAACTGGAAACCTTACACATAGATCATCCATATATACTTCTAAGAATTTCCTAAGATATTCTTTAAAAGCATGGCTCATCAACCTTTGAAACGTGGCTGGAGCATTAGTTAACCCCCCGTTAACCCAAACGGCATAACCTGATAGGCAAATATACCCCATTCTGTTGCAAAAGCAGTTTTATGCTGATCTTTTGGATCAACCAAAAGTACCGAAAAGCCGTCTAAGAAACTGTAAGCTTCTTTTCCTGCAACTCGTTCTAAAACATGCTCAGTGATTGGAAGAGGAAAGTTGTCTCTAATAGTAGCTGCATTCACCTTTTTGAGATTAACACACACTCGTAATTCTCCATTCTTCTTGGGTACTACCACAATTGGAGACACCCAATCTATGTGTTCAATTTCGTAAATGAATTCAGCTTCCTTTAGTTTTTCAATCTATTCTTTTATCTTCCTGGCAAATGTTTCATTTTACGTATATATGGCCTTTGTCTACTTGATTTCGCATCATCTCTCATGGATATGGTATGTTGACAGATTTTTGGATCACTTGCAATGTAAGCAGGTCTAGGCTCTTCTCCTGGTTCAGCCAAGTTTATCTTTTTAGCGTTTTCAGGCCCTCCATAGGACTCGCCATGTTTACGTTGTTCCCTAACCGGTTGTAACAGGTTGTTCGACTATGATTTTTTGATATCTTGGAGAGTATACTTTTTGTAATGCGATTAAACACTCATTACATCCTTACCATCCTCTTCCGTAGTTTCCATTTCGGTCGTATATATCTCCTTTAGAGTTGTTTTCAACTCTTGATATTTCTTTTTCCGCTCAACTCGTGTCATGAGTGGTTTTTTATCCTGTGGGTTTGCTTGAGTACCCTTCCTTGTTTTTCTCAATGTTTGAGACATTTCTGAATTTTTGTTTGAAGGATATATGCCAGTAATTTTGTCCTTGACACAACCATTTGCATCTATCTGCATCAGGAATTGTGTTCTACTGGAGACTGATGGCATAGGTCGTGTTTTAACGTATCTGGTGTCTCTTTTTCATCTATACCATTTTTGTCTTCTTGAATTTTGGTTTGGAAAGTCAAAAAACTTTCCCTCCCCTCATTTTACTGAGTAGGTTAGCTCTCATATGTTCTTTTTCTAACCCCAAACCTTCTGAGGTAGCTGAGTGTTCATCTAACTCATCAGTTGCATCGTAGTAGAGGTCTGAAAAGACTTGTTGAGCTTTCATTAAGTCCATGGGTTCCTCATCTTCGTCTTCAATGTTGAGGATTGAAATCATTTGGATGGGAATTATGTCGTAGCCATCCTCATTGCAAAATTGAGTAGGCAGAGACGTATTCATACATACATCCATGGTTGCTAAAATTTGAGTACATTCGAATGGCTCAAACAAATGCTCTAGAAAGGGTTCAGGTACATAGGCTTCGTCTATGCAGTCCCTTTCTAGGATACATTCTTCTCGTCTTAAGCTTCCATTTCTGAAGCTCCGCACATCCAAATAGGAGTGTCTTTGTTTAACCAGGAGGGAATCTTAGTTTCAACCGAAGAGACTGAATCAAACTCTTGTATGGGTGTTTTCAAAACATCTCTATAAGTGTGATCTTTTAGCTTTACTCTTGTTATAGATCCCACTTGCTTCAAGTAGAGATAATTGTTTCCCCAATCTTGGATAAGTTGTACCTGTCGCATGAAAGGTCTTCCCAATATGATTTCATAGTTGAGTTTTTTCCCAAAGTCTACTATGCCAAAAGTGTATTGATATTCAATTCCACAAGAATTGACTATCACCTTTTCAAGCAGCCCTAATGGTCTCTCAATGTGTCCGTCCGCCAATTGCAATTTCATTCGAGTTTGTCTAATGGCTGGTTGTCCCCAGGATTCCCATAATGCTTTCGTGGCTATGGCTATGCCTGCTCCACTATTCAGTATCGCCATGGTTTCAATGTCATTATATTTAACTAGGAGGGTGGTGTTTCCTTCTTCCCCTTCGTAATATTCTCCGACTTTGTTCAAGGGAACAGATCAAATCTCTTTGTTGTCCATTTCATTTTTTAATTTTCCCAAAAAATTTAGAGATTTCCCGTTATCCCCACCTTCTCTAGGGTTTTCTATAGATCATTCCATAAATATGGTATGAGTTTTAATAGTTTTGCCAAGGTAAGAATGCATTGGATGGGTGTAGACATGATTGAATGAATGTTGTCTACTTCTAGGGTCTGTTCCGCTCTTTTTACTTGAGTGGTCTCACACACGATGGATTCATCTTCCTTATCTCCCAAGTAAGAAGGTAATGTTTTCAAGGTTAATGGTTTCGACATTCCTGACGCTTCAGATCCGCAATCCCCATACAAGGATTGTACATCCATATTCACATCAAAAGGTAGGTTATCCAACCAGACTTCCTCTATAGGAGTTGACTTTAGAGTTAGGCTCCCATTGATGGCCGGAAATGACATGCCATATGGAATGGCCTCTACATCACACACAGCCTGAACATCCCCAAGCATCATCTCAAGGTAGGAGTAATCCTAAAGGTAGAGAGGGGCACCACCTAGCATAAGTGCGGCTAGGACGCAGACATACATGGCCTAGGATAGCAAAAGTCAAATGCCCTCTAGGTAACCAACATGAAATGGTGATACAGCAAATGTCCACATGTAGATAATGCCTAGTCAATAGTTAGGAGTGTGTGTACAAGGATGGTATGTAACAAGGTCGGAATGGCTTACTGACTGATTGGAGAGGCCACACGTGATGGAGCACAAGCAGAGTGATATACAAGAGACGAAACATCCCACGATTGTGGGACAACAGAACTAAGGAGAAAAGAGAATGGACCTTAAAGATCAAGACAACATTGCACCCTTTTATTGGCGATGATGATACTTACAAATGGTGGTCTTGGCGGTTACAAAACCTGGCTCTTGGCACTAGGGATTCATGATGGAAAGCGAGCGCCAAATGGTGCATGGCGAAGTTGGAGTTAGTGGGAAGGTTAGTTGAGGGAAAACATCAAGACAATGCAGCCCACCGACGACGTCAATCACCCACATCGAAAAAGGCCCAAAATAGCATGGTGTCTATGCATTCAATCCGAGCGTGCTCATGTTGCCTTGCGAGAGAGTAGTGACTACCTTATGTGCATGGAGTGGCCGTGATTAGTAACTCAACCATGGTGTGGTGGATAATGGGGCAAATGGTGATGTTTCCAAGGCTACAATGTCCAAGATTTCAACTCAAAATGATGCCATGAGCTCTCTAGCTTAGGGTGCATTATGTGCTTAGTGGTGGTTAGCATATAGAGTACATGGAGCTAGTGTATTCCTCCCTTACTTGTGTTTTTTTTTGTGCTTAGTGGAGGCCTCTTTATATAGGCTTGAGAGGTGGTCCTTACCCAATGGTCCTTGCAAATATCCATTGGTTGTTGTAGAATGTCTAGATGCCTCTCTAGTAAGAGAGAGAGACAGAGAGAGAGAGAGAGAGAGAGAGAAGGTAGAGATAGAGAGAGAGGAAAGAGTGGGGTGGGGGAGATTTTTTTTACAATAACCTAGCCACTGGCTAGGTTATTAGCGAAAAGTGGAGTTCGGGGAATTTACAAGGGTTTTGTTGATGGTTCGGGTGGTCGGTGTGAGGTTTAAGGCTGCCAGAATTGCAATTTGTCGATGGAAGCGGAGATACTACGTGTTGCTTCCCCTCGGTGCCGGTCGGGGTGTGCCTTCGGTGCCACTTCTTGTTTTGGTGTTGGCGACGCGCGAGTTGGTCGTCTTCTTTTCTTTGGCGTCGATGTTGATTGTTCGTTTTTTTTTATTTTTTTCGATGTGTGCGTATATGCGTGCACATGTATGTATCTATGGGTGAGTTTGTGTAGGGGAGTGTGTATATATGTGAGTGCATGAGTGTGAGTATGTGTGTTTTATGCGTGTCGGTGCTTGTATGTGTGTGTATTTATGTGTTGTGTGTGCGTGCATATATGTATGTATGTGTGTTCGTATATACACGAGGTTGTGGGTGTGTATGTGGGTGCGTGTTTGGAAAGAGGGTGTGGTGTGTGGGAACGACAGAGAGAGGGAGTGACTTTTATTATTGTTTTTTTATAATTTATTACGTGCTGCAGCTACATAGATATCGTGAGTGAGGGTGAGAAATGGCATGAGTGAGAGTGAGAGAGCGTGTAAGGGCATGGATGAGGGGGCTAGGGTGATTGTGTGTGCGTATGTGTGTGTGTGTAGGTGCTGAGAGAGAGAGAGAGAGAGAGAGAGAGAGAGAGAGAGAGAGAGAGAGAGAGAGAGATAGAGAGAGAGAGAGAGAGAGAGTTACTTCGCCCTGTGCTTACGGTAGCCCACAGAGAACGAGAGGGAGAGTGAGAGGGAGGGAGATGAAGGGGGGAGAGAGAGTCGGGTGAAGGGCGTGAGGGAGTGTGTGAGCGTGTGTGTGTGGATGGGTGTGTGCAAGATTATGAAAGAGAGAGAAAAAAACTACTTTATGCGCCCGTATGGGCTGTTACACAGGCAGTGAGAGAGTCTAATGAAGAAGATGGCCGAGAGGGAAAAGAGAGAGAATGAGAGATGGGGAGGAGAGCGAGGGACTGAGGGGATGGTGGGGGCTGAGACGGTGAGGGAGAGGGTGAGGGAGTCGAGAGTAGGTGTGTGTGTGTGTGTGTGGATAGGAGAGAGAGGTGGGTAATCTGTACACGGTTGCCTTCAGGCTTGAACCGAGAGCAGGAGAGAGAAAGAGAGAGAGAGAGAGAGAGGCCTCGAGCCATCACCTGGCCGACAACGAGCGAGGAAGGGGGGGGGGTTTATTGAGGGTCAACGGGGTGGGGTAATGAGAGAGAGAGAGAGAGAGAGAGAGAGAGAGAGAGAGAGAGAGAGAGAGAGAGAGAGAGAGAGAGAGAGAGAGAGAGAGAGTATTATTTAGCTATCCTGTGGGTTGTTCGCACCGCGAGAGAGAGAGAGAGAGAGAGAGAGAGAGAGAGAGAGAGAGAGAGAGAGAGAGAGAGAGAGAGAGAGAGAGAGAGAGAGAGAGAGAGAGAGAGAGAGAGAGAGAGAGAGAGAGAGAGAGAGATAGTGAGGGAAAGACAGAGAAAGAGGGAAAGAAGAGAACATTATTGCTCTTAGGAGTGCGGTGGCCCGCCGGTGGGAGAAAAAACAAGAGGGAAGAGAGGGAGGGGAGAGTGAGGTCGAGAGAGAGAGAGAGAGAGAGAGAGAGAGAGAGAGAGAGAGAGAGAGAGAGAGAGAGAGAGAGAGAGAGAAAATAATGAAAGAGAGAGAGACTTAAAAACAAAACGACGGCCTGCCCTATAAAGAAAGTAGTTTTTTTTATGCGCCCTGCGAGGTTTGGGGGAAGAGCGAGAAGGGAAAAAAATTGAGAGGGACGGTGGGGTTGGTGGCAGTAGTGATAATAAGGAAAAAAATTCTTTTTTTGTGGTTTTCTTTACCTCTGGATCTCCGAATGGGTAGATTCATGCAATCTCGGCTTCGAAAATCGAGAACTTTAGACTCTCAGGCCGGCAGAGGGCGGTGCGGTTAACCTGGTATCACCATCATTGATCTCTCTAAATTTTTCCCATAAGTGTCTTGGCCAGTCTTCCTCTACGAATGGAACTCCATCTAAGGCATCTTCGTTGTCTGGCACCATAAGCTCTGGTTCCTTTGTTTCAAGGTGGGGTTCTGCCACCACATCAGATTTTTCTTTAGTGACTCTTACCACAAGCTCTTCAGGTTTTGCGATACTTTCAAGCTTGGGTTTTTGTTTTTCCAGCATTTCTTGCGTGATTCTTACCAAATTTTGATAAGCTTTCAGCTTAGCTGCTTCCATGTCTGGAGAAGGATAGTTTTTCCATTTGTTTTCCATGTTTTGGCCTGCTTTAAGTCCTACTTGGTAGGCTTCCAATGCGGCATTAATAGGCTCAAAAATTTCATCAACCAGAATGGATCCTCTAGATTTCACGGTTGTTTCCTTGATTTCAGTTTCAATTTCTTTCAACTTTTCCTAGAATAGCTTTTCTTATTTCTCCTCGATTTCAACCTGTTGTTTTTGTTTTATCATCTCATATCTTTTACTTCTACTTCTTTTGATTCTTTGAGAGGAAACTTTCGTATTTTTCGAATCATCAGAGGAGTTGTGTTTCTTTTTCTTGGCCTGGGCTCTAGTGGTTACCTTGATTGGAACAATCGGTTCACACTCTAATGAGCTACTAGGTATCACTTGGACTACGTTTACTACTGTTTTACCCTTGTTTAAAGGATTTTTAGGACAATCTTCCAGAAAGTGTCCTCCCTTTTTGCAACATTGTATGCAACAGGCTTCAACTAGCTTGAGGTTTTGCCAGGCTCTGGACATTCATTTTTCCGGTGATCATCAACACCACAGTTATGACAGTTTTCCGTTCTTGGCTTAACCGTTCTTGGCTTAATCATGGGTCTTACCATGGGAGGTCTGACACCTTGATTAGCTACATAATACATTGGTGCGAGCTCTAGTGGAGCATAAGTCATGGTTTCTTCCATTGGTGGTGGATGTGAATTATACCAATCTCCTTCTACCATTACTATAGATGGACTAGGCTCTGCATAGGATGTAACAGGCACTAATGCTTGTTCATCTATAACTCCTTTGGAGTGCATGTACTTTACAGGAACTGCATTATGTCTCGGATACGGAGGTTGTTGACCCAACACAGGTTGAGGTCTTTCCATACCCGTTAGTGGTCTTTGAGCTTGGGCCATATTAGGATGATATCTGTACATGGGTTGTCCTTGTGGCCTCATGGGCACGTACTGAACATTCCCATCATACTTTGGTCTGAAGTAGCACTCCTGGGTCTCATGATTGGTCCATTTGCTCTCATTTGCACACCATTTTTCTAGCCTAATTGGTTGTCCCTGTTCAGGTATCCCCTGTCCTGGTCCCCTCATAGGTGCTTTTTGCATGTTGTTCATCATCTCGTTCATCCTTTTGAGCATGTCTTCTATGGTTGAAAGTGGTGCTACAGCAGCCGTTCCCACTTATGTGATTTAGTAGATGTTTTTTTCTCGCTTTGGTTATCCTTAGGGACATCTTCTTCGTTGAAAATATCACAATTGTCACCTAAGTCAATAGCATCTGACACACACTTCTAGGGTTGTATGTGTTTTACTACAAAGTATAGCATGAAGTTCTTTGGCTAGCAGTCCCTCTAGAAACAAAGATACGAGTCATTCTTCTGCAGGTATCCCTAGCCCTAGGCATCTGGTAATGTATTGTTTCATTCGAGTTGCACAATCCCTAACAGACTCACCATGTTTCTGTTTAAAGCTGTAGATGTGAGCTACCGTATTATGTTTGATCTCCATTTTGGAACAAGCAGCTACAAATCCTTGAGCTAATGTGTTTAAGTCCATGATTAACCTGGTGGAATGTTTTGGAACCATGTCAATGCTTTTCCTTCTAATGTCGTTCCAAACCCCTTGAATTGAGTATGGTAATCAAACATACGTTCTGCTCTTAGCACTTGCTTAAAGCTTGCTAAGTGGTCGTATGGATCCCCTGATCCACTGTATTTTCTAACCCATTTTTGAAAATCAAGTGGTCTGATACGTCTGTTTGGTTCAACTCCCGGTCTCCTGGAAGTTGGTCCTGTTTCAAGTCCTTCAAACCAATCTATTGAAAATAGTGACTCATGTAGCCCTGGACTGGCCTTAGTGTCACCCGGTTTTCTATGTGATGAGGTGGTTTCTGGTTTCTTCACTTTACTCTCAGATGATCTCTCACGGTGTTCATCTCTTGGAATGGTTTCTAGTTCTTGTCCCAATATCGAATCCCTTATGGAATACCCTTGGTATTTAGTTTGTTCTACCTCCTCAGGAGTCATCATAACAAAGTTGTTGTTATAACAATCCCTAAATAAGTAGGTTGGTAGGTCTGCTGATCCCTTATCTTTGATCTTGAAGATATAGATGATCTTCATTGCCGTTAGTTGTCCTGGTTTTGGCATGCGAAGTCCACAGAAGATCTTTTATGTTTCTGTCTTTCCAACAATAGACTCCGATCCTAGGATTATCCATACTAAGCCGTTTCAAAGGCTTCAAATCTACTTGATCGTATCCCTCAAATTCCAAAGTTGGTGGTCCTTCTTTTGCTAACATATCTGAAATTATGGTGTTTACTTCTAACCCCCATTTGTGTACCACATGAGGGTTTTCAACTTGTACATATTGAGTTCCGTATTTGTCCATGTATATTTTTCCTTGTTTGTTTGCCCTAATCTCTTCTTCGAACTCAATACCATGGTCATCAATGCGAATAGCATACTCTTCGTTAGGGTCCAAGTAAACCTGGGCTCCATGGCAGTTAGTCTTGTAAAAAGATAGTATATGCTTATAGCGCATTGTCGTTCCAGTTTCCGAGTGAGTCGAGTAAGAAGACATTTCGGATGTTGAATCTAAAAGAGTGTCTAAGACTTCTTCAAGAATTGTGTGCAAGGAGTTGCCTTGATTCACGCTTTCTTCGGTGGATACTCTACTGGAGGTTTCTCCGAGTATGCCCTGATTTCCTAGTACACGACCAGATCTAAGGTTCATATAGACTTATGAAGCCCTGGATAGAGTATTCACCTTTGGATTGTTGACTTGTCGTCAATTTCCACTTGATTCGATTGCAACTTTCTGTCAAGCCACTAATTCCTTGTCTGCAACCTGTTTCCTGTACAAATTTGATCAAGTTAGCTATTCTTCTATAAAGATAATAGAGTTTTTGCTAACTCTCGTGATTGGTCTATGTGTATCACTTCAATTCGAGCTATAGGAGTCAAAATTTGACTTTCAGATTCGACTTTAGCAAAAATCAAAGGTTTAATCTGCAACCTGTAAACTAAGTGAACATGTACCAGTTTTGATATGATTGAACCCAAAATTACCCAGTGGCTTTATATTATGTTGGTCTAACACTGTATAAGTTCAAAAGTCAAAATTGATGTCTCTGGGTAGCAGTAGTAAATAATCGTGATTATTTACTTTTGTCAATTTTTTACACTTTTTGGATTGGTTTGACAAGTATACAACTTGTTAAAGTCCCTAGACAAGTTTCAACAAGTTTGGACAAAATCTGATCAAGTTTATCACTTGTTTTGTGTCCATAGACTCTGATTTCAAGAATCTGGCTTAAGTCTCACTTTTGTGATCCAAATTTCACCAAAATTGCTTTGTGAGGTCTACTTGATATGCTTGACCTTGTGGTATACTCAATTGTGCAAATTTCTCAAGTTTTGAAGCAGATGTAAATAATCGCAATCATTTACTCCATCTATATTTTTGCAACTTTTTGCCCCAAGTTTGAGACGGATCTGTTAAGCGCCTCAAGTTAAGGTCACTAGCCAAGTTTCATCAAGTTTGGATAATTTTTTGTCAAATGGTCATCAATTATCTGTCCGCAGACTAACTTTGCAAATTTGGTCACAATTTTCAATCCAGTGATCCAAATCTTACCAAATTTGGTTTGTGGGCTTATTACAACATGTTAAAACTAGTGGTATGCTAACTTGGTCAAAAAAGTTGAAAAATGGAACAGATATAAATAATCGGATTATTTACAACTGGCAACTTTTTGCATCTTTTTGGTCAACTGAGCATGTACACATGTTTATCACATCAATATAAGCCTATGAATCAAATTTCAACAAGTTTGGACAAATTTTTCCCCACTTTACACTAAAGATTCAAAAAGTCAGTACAAACTTTAGTTTTTACCCAGTTTTTTGTCAGTTTGGTGATCCAAATCTCTTGGGCCTTTACAAAAGTTGTTTGTACACATGCAATGAGTCAATGGTTTGAACCTTGGTCAATTTGGAGTAGAAAGTTAATAATCACGATTATTAACTTTGGGCTTGAAATGAACACTTTTTTGTAATTTTTTCAAAAGGCAGTCTTTACATGAGCTATTTTAAGCCTATGAATCAAGTAAAAACATAATTTAGCCTAAAATGTCAAGAAAAAGTAAACTAATCTGAGTTTTGGCCAACTCTTGCAATTTTTACATTGAAGTGTCTTTGAGCTTACCAACTGGTTCAGACAACTTTTAAGCTCACTCTCCAGTCGGATTGAGTGGTTTCGAGTCTTTTCAAGCTATTTCTAACCGTAGACCTGAAATTATGCAACTTCCAATAACAACTCACACTTGATTCTTTCAAAGAGAGCAATGTTCTGAAATCCACCTCGGATTCTACTTACCCTACTCCTAGATTCTCATACAATGGGGTTGTGGAAAGTGTCCACAAATATTCATTTTCTTGTCTTTTATGGTTTTCTGAGCACTGATCTTAAGACTTGTTTCGTCTACCAATCATTCTCAAAATCCTAATCTATTTCTACAATCCTAAAGGCACTCAGCAAGTACGATTAGTTCCAAGCTACCTCTACACAGCAAAAGACGACAATCTTAAGCTATGCTTTTTCTAAAAGAAAGTTTTGCATTCTAGGTGAACCTAGAGGAAGTTAAAGGATAACTTCACAAGACGCTCATGTTTTTTCCTAATTTAGGTCTCTTCGATCCCCGGCAGCGGCGCCAAATATGGGACGCATGTCTAACCTCACCATCCTATCTTATTGTAGTATTAGCGAGAACCACGATAAAATTGTCAATCCATGGGACGAAGCTGACTCAACTTTTGCATAGAGGCTACAAGAAGTTGTCAATCTCTCGGAAAACAACTAACAACTTGCATCTAACTCAAGCTACACTCAAGTGATTGAAATCACCAAAAGCCAATCGCTCATCGACAAACAAATCACATCCGTTACAGCATCAAATGACATCCAAACGTAATGAAACTTCTAGGACATGTTGATAAGACCTAAGCACACATGCTTCTGGTCTCAAATCCCACTTTAGATCAAGTTCCAAAATTGCGATTATTAACAGCATTGGATTTTTGACCTAGTCGTTTTCGACCCAGAATGCATCTAAATGCTTAGCAATGATGCCCTAATACCCCACCTATGCTTAGTTTTTTATTTAAAAGTGTAAATTCCTAGTTATGATGAAATTTGGCGACGCCAAAAGCTATGAATTATTGTGAAGTGCTTACGTCAATGCGTAGAGCTCTTACCTGCAATTGCAATGTAAAAAACGTGACTGCAATGTGACAACTGGGGAGGGAGTAGGAAGCGCGAGAAGAAGAGGAGTGAGTGCCGTTAGCTCACGCTATGTATTTCATTATCCAAAACTTGTAAAAACTTACAAAAATTGGCTTTTATACCTTAGCCAAGGTTTTTGGGTGGTCAAAACTAATAATCTGGAGTTCTACCAAAGCTGGGTAATGACAGGTTGATACAATCTGGAAGCTTGTAGCCCCGGCTCATTAATTAGAGAGTTTATCCAAAAAAAAAATAGGAGTTACAATTTTCATGATTTATCAAAATAATAAGTGTTTTACAAAGAGAACTCCGAAAAATGGTATTTGTGTTAGCTTGCTTCTAACAGGTTCTAAATTGGATCTTTTTGAAACGGAAGTGACTTCCCATTTTGTCCGACTCCTAGTGTTTGGATAGGGATATTTTAGCATGATGTTTGAAAAAGTAGGAGGAAAAGAAAAATCTCCACTATAGTAGTTGCAAAGCATAGTGAGAAAAAAATTAAAACTGTGCTTAACTTGTAAGATTTATCTTTTATAAATGCTATTAGAAGGACCTCTCGATAGTTAGAAAAGACTTAACTTAGTCGGAGCCTCTAGAAGATGTAAAATTTTAACTCTCTTGAGATTTCATTGCTCTACAACATTGAAACTTCTCCCCTCTTGAGATTTCATTGCTCTACAACATTGAAACGTCTCCCCTCTTGGTCAATGTAAATCTCGAGGTAGCTATTTGTTGAGAGATGCAGTTCTAAAGATGTTAAAGCTTGTTGGACCGTGTTGAGAGCTTCGAAGCAAAGCCGCTAAGTTCATGTGGATGGCAACACTATAGGTGGGGCAAGGAAAGGCTAGATGTCAGTTGGCAAGCATGTATGTTGCATCAAGGAGATTGTCAAACTGGAATCGTCATTGTATTCCCTTCCTTTAAAAAGAAAATAAACTCCATGAAACAATCCTTGCCGGCATGGACTGTTTCGTAGAGTTAGGGTGGTTACACATCGTCTGTCCAAAGTTGGGCGCGCTTGTGTGGACTCCAAACAGCGAGCTCCTATTTGGTTTGCAAAAGGTTCAACGCCCAAGAAGATGGACAACAAAACTCCCCTGCCCAAGGTTGGGCTGGAATGGAGCTCGCAACGCAAAAGTGCTAGCAGGAAGGTGGAACCAATACATTACTCGTATTTTGGGCAGGCAAGTGTGTAAAACACACCCGCCCACCCCAAAAATATGGTAGGTGCCTGCCAGAGAGAGAGAGAGAGAGAGAGAGAGAGAGAGAGAGAGTGAGAGTGAGAGAGAGAGAGAGAGAGAGAGAGAGAGAGCTTCAAAACCACAACTCCTTCGTATGAGAAACCTCTAGAGCTTGACAACAAGCTTCAAATAGACAGTCAATATGCTTTGTCTTCTTAGGCTGGGTTCACATCGAGCGGCGGAAGGAATTGGAAAAGCTTGTAAACCAACAAGAAAGTGCCATGTGGACCTTGTTGTTCACATAGGGTGGCAGAAAAGTGAGATGGAGAGTGCCACATTGCGGAAGAGAAAAAGCGGATTTGTCACCCCCCCCAAAAAAAAAGTTCTTTCTTCCACCCTCCACCTTAGCCAAAAGTGCCATGTTGGCACCAATCACATTAAACTAAACCTCCCATCCTTTTGTCCACACTGGCCTCCTCTTCTTTCTTCCGCTGCCTACCGGCGTTCACATAAGACGGTGGTAGAAAATTGCCTCACATTTTCCTCCTCCAGCAATGTGAACACATGGCCGATGTAAGAGAACGTTTGCAAGCTTTTCCACCCGGAAGAGCTCATAAAGTGTCATTTTTCCTCCGTCTCGATGTGAACCCAGTCTTATTACATCCCCCAACAAGCAAGTCAATACTCACCTCTCTCTCGTGTGCACGTAACCCTCTTGGTCTCTCGTGGAATGTTCCTATGTCCACGTTGAGTCCTCTTATTTCTTTCTAATAACTGTTTGAAACAATCCGCATGGAGTTTTTTTTCCTCCAGCGGTTTATGAGCAGAACTAACAGACCGCCTCATCTCGTTTGTTGCATGAAGGGAACTGTGATGGACGATTGTGGAGCTCCCACCTGCTTCAAGAAAATGCTTCTTTCTGCAGCTAGTCTTCTCTCTCTCTCTCTCTCTCTCTCTCTCTCTCTCTCTCTCTCTCTCTCTCTCTCTCTCTCTCTCTCTCTCTCTCTCTCTCTCTCTCTCTCTCTCTCTCTCTCTCTCTCTCTCTCTCTCTCTCTCAGATACACTTGGTTAACCGCTTCCTTGATCAGAGATAAGTTTCAATAACAAGCCAACTCATGATGCGTCAGAGTTGGGAAAGGCTTTATAGGGAAAGGAGGTTGGACATGGAAGCTCAGCCTTTTAGGAAGGACAAAGTACTGCTGCTATGATTGGAGTTCAAAATGTGCATCATGGATCAAGCACATCAAGCTTTTGTTATGGACCTCACTTTTGATAGGCTGTCTTTACTTCCTTTTCAAATCACTCACTCTCAGTACATGTATAGCTTTGCTATCCTTGTGATATCATACTTGTTTTAGATGTACATAATACTTTTCCACACACACACAGATTGAATTATCGTTCACGGAGGTCATATATGACCTATGGGACCAAAAAACAGACATTACAACGTTTGCGTTTCAAGCAAAAGATGTCGATACATATCAGTTAAGCATTGAGGGTCCATTAGGTGAAAAGAAAAGGGGAAGATAAGAACCTAGCCAGCTGTGGGGAGAGCCGGTTTGGGATTTTGGAACCCTTGGATGTTAGCTTTATTGCTTCAGTAGACTGCCCATTTGCTTTGCTTGCGGGCTCATGTACCTTCTTGAGCTCTTCACTTTTGTGTTTGAGTTGTAACGGAGTGAGTTCTTTTGCGATCCAAAACTTGGTGTCTTTGAGAAGATGTGATTGTTGAAGAAGCTTGAGCCGACCTTCCCTACTTTTGAATTCAAGGATGGCATGCCCACTTGGTATGGGCTTGTCAGGGCCTCTCGAAGTGATACAATCTATTGCGTTGTAATTGAGCTTGATTGGCTTGAGAGTTTCGTTGAAAAAATTGATGCGCTCCGAGAAGTCGTTCTTGATCAAGTCCCATGCTTGAGGTAGCCCACCAATGTGGACCTTGAGGGCATTTTCTTCTTGGAGTCGTCGTTCTTGAAGCTCTACGATCACACATGTCTTCACCTTTGCAAGTGTTGTCGAGTGGGTTTCGATGGCCTTGGCTTCGACTTCTTTCACTTTGGTGGTGGCAAGATCGACTATGGAATCAAGTCGTGCCTCAAGCTTGCTTAGACAAGCTTTGAGGTCACAATTCTCTTCCACGACCCAATTGAGATCTGCTTGGAGGTGCTCGATTCGTTCGGATTTGTTCGGGGCTACTAGGATAGCAGCAAATTTCAATCGTATTCTCTTCGGGGTATTTGTCGTCATCCTTCCTATAGGAGGCTACTGCTGTGAAAATGCCCTCAAACACCCAAAGGAGACTGTGAGGAAGTTTTTGTAAAGAATCACCCAATTGTCAAATCAAATGGGAAGCTCCCAACAATCAACAACATACAATGGGACTACTTCAAAGCCCTATCGGAAACTGCCTCTGTAAGGAAGCAAAAAACTCATTAACAGTTTTGGCAGAAACCCAATCTTCGACAGTCGACTGAAACTGACAGTTCGAAAAAGCTTAAAATCTTCGACAGTCGGCTTGGGCGAGGTCAACAGAGGCGGGCAAGCTTTGGGCACGGCCCTTGTGAAACCCCAATGCACCTGTGACCGGCGCATGTGAAGCGGGTAGGGCCACGACTCTGACGGGCTTGGTGTGGCAGCTCTGTGAAGCGAGTCTGAGTTGGAGAGGGGAGGAGGGCAAGGCTGGGCCTTAACACCCGCCCACAGGGTTGCCCCTCGCCCCAGGGGGGACTGTGGAAGTAGGGGACGTTGAGGCTAGGGCACGCGGGGGAGAGAGAGAGAGAGAGAGAGAGAGAGAGAGAGAGAGAGAGAGAGAGAGAGAGAGAGAGAGAGAGAGAGAGAGAGAGAGAGAGAGAGAGAGAGAGAGAGTGTATCTATTTTTTTTTTTGCTTATTTCACTCATTGCACGCTTGCCAATATGTCATGCAGTGAGATGCATACAAAAAGATGACATATATAGTGGTGAGTAAATCTCCAATAGTGTCTATGATGACATATATACCTCTATAACTCTCATGTCCAATTGACTTTGCATAGCAAAAACGATGACATATTTTGGTTTTGAGTAATCTCTCTCTCTCTCTCTCTCTCTCTCTCTCTCTCTCTCTCTCTCTCTCTCTCCATCCAACAAAAAACGCAGTTGTTTTTTGACCTAGTAGACAACAGTTCCCTCTTTTGATCATAACTTCTTCATCTGAACTCCGATTTGGGTGATCTATAGCTTCAATCGAAGAGCACAAAGCCCTCTACGCACTGATGTAAAGATAGAAATTTTCAGAGTTATGGAAGGCATTTCTGTAACAGCATTTCCAAGGTGAACAGGTTCAAGAAAATTGACTCTCATCTCTTATTTTACATACAATGTCTTCCGGCACTCGCAAGGGTTCTTCTTCTTCAACAAGGTCCACAACTAGTGTGAAAAATGATCCAAGATCTTTTAAGTGTAGAGATAGCAACACAACCACCCAACCAACGACATCAAAAACCATGATCATGGCATACTTGGTATCATTGCAAGAGACCGTAAACAAACAAGGCGAAGACTCACGAGCACTTGCAATGGAGAATGGCACACTAAGGGTACTTGTGGTTGAGAATGAGAATCTCAAGAGGACACTTGAGATGCAAACAACACATTTGATGCAACTTGAAGAGGAAGTCAAGGAATGTAAACACTCTCTTGTGGACTTGAATGCTTTGAAGGAGCGGATGAGCAAATAAAGCATGACCATGTATTGAAAGAGGAAAAATTTGACATCATGAGCCGGGATGTATGTGACATAAAAAATGTATGCACAAACAAGTCTTGGGCTGATGTATGTGGTTGCAATGTGGTTTCTAATTCCTCACTCATGCAAGATATGGCTCAAACAAAGAATGTTGAGAATGTGGATGTGGAGAAGTTGAAGGAACAGGAGCGACGTTCCAAGAACATTGTTATTCGTGGAATTCCCGAAGAGAATCTAGAGACACCTCCTTCTCTTGCCATTGTTATTGAAGATTTCTTCAAAACCCACTTTGGCATGTCCAGAGTTATGGTCTATGGAGCACATAGAGCTTAGGAGAACGGCCAATTGTATGCACCATGCCGGATGAGACCAAGCGAAAGATTATCCTTGATAATAGTTGGATCTATTTGAGGGATACAAAATGTTTTGTATGCGAAGAGGTCGCACTATTAAGCAACAAAATATGTGTCGCAAGGCATATGAGGAAAAGAATAAGAAAAACAAGGAGACCTCTCATGAAGAAAATGTGCTCAAGGAGGAGGCAAGTCCCTCAAGCAAATAGGGATGCGTGACCTATGAGACTGAATTACAATTGAAAATATGCTTTTGGAATTGTAATGGATACCCATGGAATGCGGGGGTTGGCATTGATGAACTAACAAGCAAAGCCGATGTTGTACTTCTTGTTGAAACTTGGGTACACAAAGGATTAACGGCTTGGAGAATTACAATGTACATTCATTGATGTGGTCAAAGAATCTTAAGCAACAAAGAGGACAAGGAGGGGTAGCATGTATGGTTAAGAAAGGATTGGAAGATTTTGTATCAATTGTGAAAGATGACAAGTACAAACGTTATGTATGGCTGAAAATTATGACACCAAAAAGAGCACCCATTTTTGTAGCCGGTTGCTACATTCCTCATCATGATTCTCCCTTTTATGCTTGCATGGATAGAGATCATCCATTTTTTGATTTAGAAGAGGACATTGCTTATTTCAAAGGTGAAGGTGATATTATTGTATTTGGGGATATGAATGCTCACACAAAAACATTGCAACATGATACTCAACAATTTGATATGCCATACATTTCAAGGGAGTTGGAGGAAGTTCACTTATATGATCGTTCTTCAATGGATGAGAAAGAGTCAGATCACTATGGAAAGCTACTTTTACACATGTGTAATAGCACGGGTATGCTCATTGCCAATGGTGTATCTTTGTGGAGAGGAACCAATGAATTTACATGTAGGAGACATAATGGGGATAGTGTGATTGACTATATGCTACTCTCCAAAGCCATCATGTATTGCATAAAGAGTTTTATGTTTGGCCAATGGACCCCAGAATTTGACCATCGCACCTTATGTATTGACCTTTCATGTGGAGAAGCAACTAAGCATGATAATCTCAGCCAAAGGAATGAGAAATTATCACTATGTATGGATTTCAAACGGGCACCAATGTACATTGAAATGGTTGAGCAAAAATTATGGATGAAGAAGCTTCAATATGATGCACCATTGGAAACTAAATGGGAATATTTCAAGAAAGTTATTTGCTTTTGTGCCGAAGAATGCTTTGCTATAAAGCATCTCCATGGTATTAACAAAGATAGATCATGCAAAAGGTGGTTTGATAAAGAATGTCAAGATGCTCAAAAGTCTTTGATAAAGCTTGATGCAACTATGGACAAAGACAACTATCAAATTCATTTCCATACATACAAGGCATTGATTCAAAAGAAGAGAAGAATATGGGAAGTAAAGCAACAACTTTTTCAAGTCCAAGAAAAGGCACATGCATGTGGAAGATTTTGGAGAAACTTGAGGGACAAGCGGGTTGAGAATTTTAGTAACTTGAGTCTTGTGGATATGTACACACATTGTAGGCAATTATATGAGCAAGCAAATGCTTAAAAAATGACATTTTATGGTTCACTCCTATGTATGTCCTCTTTTTTTACTATTGAGGATGTATGCGGTGGGCTTGAAAAGTTGGCCACTCGTAAAGCAGGAGATCTTCAAGGTATCAAGCCGGAGATGAAGCCGGAGATGATCAAATGGACGAGAGCTTTTACCCATGAATGGATGTGTGATATGTTCAACCTTGCACTTCAACATGGTTTGCCTTATGATTGGAGTACTAATTGGGTTAAGCCTTTGCACAAAGGAGGGGATGTAAAGAATGTAAACAACTACCAGACTATAATGATTAAGTCTCTTATGGCAAAGTTGTTTGGGTGCATAATGGAGATGAAATTGAGTGATTGGGTTGAAGATAATGACAAGCGTGCAAAGGGACAAGCGGGTTTTTGTTGATACCATAGCACCATTGATCATATTGTCAATCTTCATGTTCTAAGGAGAAAAGTTGGTTGAAAGGCAAGCGATTGTATTGTTGTTTTGTGGACTTTAAGAAAGCCTTTGATATGATTCCACCCAACAATTTCTGGAGAAGGATGGAAGAACTCCAAGTGCCAAGTGAGTTTATGCTTGCGGTTTCTCGAATCTATGAGAAGGTGATTTTTCAATTGCGCATGGGAAGAGAAATTTTAGAAATTTTTGTAAGCACTATTGGGGTTAAACAAAGATGTTCGTTGTCACCAACTCTCTTTGGTCTATGCATCGATCAATTGGAACAAATGATACTTGACTTTATGCAAGAAGAAGGCATTGAAGAGGTCACTATTTGCAATGCGGTAATCATGCTTTTGTTGTATGCGGATGTGGTAGTGCTTCTAGCACACACTTTAGAAGATGCACAAAAGCTTATGGTTGTTCTTGAGAACTTTTGCTTGCATAGTGGATTGATTGTGAACAAATCCAAGACAAAGCTTATGCTTGTGAAAACAACCATAAGGAGAAGCCATGCATTGTGTACAACAATGAGACACTTGAAATGGTTGAGAGATTTAAGTACCTTGGCCTTGAGGTTCTGTCCAATCACAAGTGGCATAAATGTGCTATGCGTCGTTTGGAAGCGGGAAAGATAGCATTTTATGCATTTGAGAACATGTGTAATGCAGGAAACATCAAGTGTTGGGTTCTCAAGAAGTATTTTTTTGATGCATTGGTGACACCGGTTCTTCTTTGGAGTTGAAGTGTGGGGCGGGAGCATCTCAAAGTCTACTTGGAAAGAGTTTGAAAATGTCCAAAAGCGTTTTCTTACAAACTTTCTCCAAGTGAAGACACAAACACCATATATGCTCCTACTTCTTGAGTCGGGATGTCTTCCAATTGAGGTTATGGGCATGGAAAGGGTTGTGGAGTACATGATAAAGATGCGTCAAAACCCCTCACATTGACTTCCTACAATTGCATGAGAAGCAAGCAAAAAAGTTCAAAAGACGCATAAAAGCAAGATCTTGAGCACGGGATGGATGCAAGACATAAAGAAGTAGTTTGGGAGATGGGATGCATTACACTTGCTACATGATGCTTCAATTGACTCCCAAGTGAATGAAGCTTTTCTACAACGCCAATGGATTACGGCTTGGGAGAAATCCGATGCGCCATACTTCATACATTACACCACCCATATTGCCCCCAACTACAAAACCATGTTCTTCACTGAAAGAGGAAACCGTACTCGCACTTATATGTTTGAGCCTATCCCCTTGTTGACGATACGCACTATCGCAGCCATTCGTCTTAGCTCCCATTTCCTTCGATGCGAGATAGGGCATTGGGGCAATGAAGAAGAGTCAAATTGACTGTGCACATTATGCTTATTGTAAGTTCAAGAGTCTGAGTACCACACACTACTAGAGTGCTCAACTTTTGGTCACATCCGAACATGCTTCTCTCACATTTTCAGCCATAACTTAGACCTACACACTTTCCTCTCCCAGCCAAAATGTGGGCTCTCCATTGCGACTCTCATCACCACAATTTTGGAGCATCGAGAGTCACTCATCAACATATACACATACTACATTACATGTAACTTTGGTCCCATAGGTCATATTTGACCTCCAAGGACGATAATAAAATCTCTCTCTCTCTCTCTCTCTCTCTCTCTCTCTCTCTCTCTCTCTCTCTCTCTCTCTCTCTCTCTCTCTCTCTCTCTCTCTCTCTCTCTCTCGTTCTTGATGTAAATTGAGAGATGTTTTTTGTGATCCAAATATGGTCCATTATTAAATGATGTATCATTGTTGATTGAGTAATGATTTATGTAAAGTGTTTGGCATTCATGAAGTTGGTGAGGTAGGTGTAGTGAGTACTTTTCAAATCTTCATTTACGTTAAAATCTCCTGTGAGAATGGTTTGTATGTTTTTATCGAGATCATTG
The DNA here is from genome assembly GCF_014529385.1 of Adiantum capillus-veneris. NCBI lineage: Eukaryota > Viridiplantae > Streptophyta > Polypodiopsida > Polypodiales > Pteridaceae > Adiantum > Adiantum capillus-veneris. The sequence goes on along the minus strand of NC_140932.1, from coordinate 76,117,430 downwards.
AAAAATGTGTGTTAGTGACGATAAAGACGATGAAAATATCGGGTTAAAAAATTTAAGTTCAGTATGCGATAATCAGGAAGTGTTGAAGTAATCGCAATAATTTTAGTACTAGCTTTTGTTATTCTTATTGTATTGTTCAAGTGAATTTTCTTTTTGTATAATATCATGACCCCAAACATACCTTTTGATGAGATGGAAAAAAAAATCTTGGAAGCAAACAGATGTTGTTTTCAGAATATGTTTCTTGGATGCACAAGATACTGGATGACATCAAACTTGAATTGTTTTTTATATCTAAGTAATATGCATTGAGAGACATTGTATTGGATGATTGTATCACATATTTTCGGTGTTCAAATTATGTAAGTTGTTTATTATTATCCACTTTGCTTCTTCTTTAAGACGTTGGATTTTTGTTAGTATTATTACATCCATTTTAACTTATTCATATATTATATTTTGAATGAGATATATGTTGTTTGGATCTTTTATTCTTGAAAGTATAGTGTGTAGTAATCCATGAGTCTTTATATGTGAGGGATCAAAAGATAAGGTGTCAAGCATCAGTCCTTCTGATCTATGACTCATATGTGCAGATGCTTGTTAAATATGAAATTGTGTTCAAGATATTGTATTGAATATATTTTTATCAAATTGAAACTCTCTACTCTCTTATAATTTTATAAATGGCTATCTATTATGTTTAGATTTCCTACACAGAGTTCTACTACAAAGGTTTGGTTTCAATTGTAAAGTTATTTAATATGTTTGTCTTTGTTCCTATTGTCGTAAAATAAGTAGTAGATTTGCATTACATTTGGTACAGGGCGATAGTATTTTTATAAGAAATTTATATTTTCATTTGTATGTTTGCTCTATCGAATCCTGTTTAAAATGTTGATATATATTTTGTTATCTTGACACATTGTTTATTGTGGATTCAAAACATTCTATATGTAAATGCCAAAATGAAGGACTCACAATTTCTAGTATGTTTGTTTTTTGAGAAAATATCCATTTATTTCAAACAAGACTTGTTTGACAAAGATCACCACAAACTATAATATACCAAATGGTTTGGCGTGTACAAGTTTTATGAAATGTAACCTTGCATTGACTTGTTCAAAAACACTTTTCCCACCAACAGATATTTCATTGATAACGATCAATAGTAGATTTGTATAATGCAATGATACTTCATCAAGTTTATTACCACTCCACAAGGGCATATTAGTGTTGATCAAAGAAAGATGTAGTGCAGAATGTACAATTCTTCATCCAACATTGGCTGTTGCTTTCTTGTATATGCCATCGTAAGATTTTTATGTTTTCAATATTTTTTGAAGATCAAAAATTAAAAAAACAAAACAATTCTTAAAGTAGTAATAATAAGCTTCCACTATTTTGGCCAAGATAGAAATTAAAGTCTTGTTAGTGCTCTCACCTTGGCCATTTTCTTGTGGATAATAAGGTATAGACTTGGTGGGCTATAATGAAGTTTGTCCTGAGTTCCTTTATCACTCCATTTATAAAATGAGTACCATTGTCACTCACAATCTCAAGGAGATAACCAAATTGTGTAATAATGTTCTCAAAGAGAAACTTAGCGCATCCGCCTTGCGTGTTGTCTTGGCTTCCGTCCACTGTGTCACATAGTTAGTGGCAACAATAATATATCAAGACTGAGTGTTACGAGTTGCCAGACTAATTGGGCCTACAAAGTCTAAACCCCATTTTTCAAATGGTTGAGTCACTTTAATAGGATGTAAGGGCGTCTTATCCTTTTGTTGTGTGATCTTGTAACGTTGGCATTCATCACACCCTTTTGCAAAAAGTGATGCATCCTTGAATAAGGTAGGCCACCAATAGCCTGATTGCAACACCTTTCTAGCAGTTAGTTCCCCTGAAAAATGTCCTCCAGCTATACCCATGTGGGCTTCTTGCAGTATGTATAAATACTCATCCTCACGAGCACAACTTCTAAGAATATTATCCTTCCCTAGCTTGTAGAAAGTTCCTGCAATTAGGGAATAAGGTTCACATTCCTTTAACACTAGGTTGGTAATGGGACACTTTTATGTCTTGGGACACTTTTATGTCCTGTTAAGTGACCATTTTCCTTGAATTATGTCAAGAGTTTCAAAATGGATTTTGAGGTGCTATCTATCTAGAAATTTGTCTCATGAGCTGAAAAAAACTCGACATTTTTTTAGAATATCAATTCCATCTTTAACCTTGTCCTTGCACAACATTTCACAACCTAAACTGTGTAAAAAAACGGGTCCTGTTTTTGTCTTTTTTCAACTTTTTGCAACTATACCACTCTAGAATTCATGTTTGTAAGGTCTATAATACTAGAGAACTATCTTTAGTAGTCCTAAACATGTCCTGATGCTTCTAAGGAGAAATAAATATTTAAGTTGTAAGTTATGACCAAATTACAAAAATTGTCAAATCCTGCTTTTTAGCCAATTTTAGCTCTTCTATGATTTTTTTGGTGGATTTCATGATATCCAAATGCATTTTTTATTTTCTATGTCGCATATTGTAACATAAAGCTAATATTCCTTGAGTTTTAGGGCACCTAATACCCTATTTTGCATAGTACACAACGATGGTTGATTTTTTCAATTATAGAAGAAAACAAAACATTCTATTATATCAAGTATAGCCTTTTCAATATTGTTAGTTTCTTGTGACAACTACATGCATTTTGTAGGTAGTAACCATATCTAGTCATAAGGATCAAATTTGGCTAGATATTGAATAGTTTCCATGGGATTCTACAACTCATAATGTTGAACCCAGTTTTTTCATGTTTTGCCGTTTTTGGCACTTCATCTTTGTCCCCAACATTCCCCTTGGTAAGAGATGTATTATTATTTTGACATGCTCCATGGCTCCTTATGAACATAAAGGACAATAGGGAACTAAGAAAACATGCATATATTATTGTATTGAGCGTGGCTATAGAAACTTTGATGATAGGTTTGCAGAATGGTAAAAATTCAACTTTTTTGTACCTATTTATTTTGGCAAAACAAAAAATAGTGAGTGAGAAGCAAGCATATGTTCTGATCACCAACCCATTGAAGTTAACTAGGGAATTTATATCAAGTCCTACAAAAATCCCTAATCTTACTTTTATGCAACAAAACGTAAGAAATGACTGTTTTGATGAAAATGCACTGGTCCATCAATTTTGGAGGCTTGGTGTGACCAAAAGATGAGAAATTTTACAAGTTTCTTATTTTTTCCATGTGTAGTAGGCCTTGAACTATAACCTCATGAAAGGATTTTACAAAATGAGTGGATCTACTATGGTTTTGGAGGTTTTTTTCAAAACCCTGAAAGGACACTTTTATGTCCTGTTAGGTGACCAACCTAGTGTTAATAGTTTTTGAGCTATATCCTTGCGAAGCTCTTTGGGTGGAAAACCATTAACTAAAAAGTTCACAATCTTCTTACTCCATTCATGCATGGTCTCGACTAGGAATAGGGAAATACTGGGCAATTCATCATCGATTCCAGTACGGGCTTCACCATTGGGTATGTGAGACAAATGATCTCCATGACATGTCTTTTACCGGGTCTCACCACAATGGTAAAATCAAACTCAAGAAGAATTAATAACTATCATGTATTTCTTCCCGTGGAACAAGATTTATTCACTAGATACAACAACGCTTGATGATCAAAATCTAAAGTGGTGTGGCTTTGATCTTCATTTTTCGCTTGAGATTCTTTTTTCTCTTGATGATCAACAAGAGTTGGAGATGGCAGTTTTCGTGAGACCGGCTGCTTTGTCTTCTCTTCATCTTTTTTTTGTGGCTATATCCTTAGCTGATTCTTTGTGGTGCAACTATTGGCCATGAGGAGAGTCCATTAGTGAGTTTAAATCCGTTGTCTTTTGTCGCTTGGACTCTTCCTTAGCTCTTTCTTGAGCTTTTCTCTTCATCACTTCATGGATCCATTGACGAGAGGATCCTGCTATCTAACTTCTGCTCGAGCAATTTTTCACCTATCTTCCTTGAGCTTCTCAAGCTTTTTGTCTAGCTCGATATCATCCTCATTGGAGGGAGGTTAATCTTGCTGAGTTTCCCTCATCTTCTTTTTCTCCTCGGCTTGGTTTGTTAATCTTCCCTCTCTTAGGCTCTAGGTCTCTTCCATGGAGCATTGTGCTTGAGACTTTGGAATCTGTTCAATGTGTTGAGGCTTATTGTTGATCAATGGTACCTCTATCTCTTCTTCTTTTGAGGATTGGTACTCTGAGGGGATGTCGTCTTTTGTCTTGATTTATCCTTGGAGCTCAAAACCAGACTCCGTAACCTAACTATCCATTGCCGGTGCTTTTGACCTCTGGCTGCAGATTCTTTGACTTGTGGATGAGCTCCCCATAGTCCTTACTGCATGCTTGGAATTGTGGAGTAAATTAAGCTCAGAACTAGCTTCAAGTAGATCCTTTATCATCCCCAACCTTGGTAGGAAATTCTAGTAAGCATTGGCCTTACATTCCTATATGTCTTGTTTCTATCACTCCTTTTTAGATTCGCGTGGAATAGATTGTCCAATATGTATCCTCCTAGGTCACATTACCTATTTGCTAACTTAATGGGCATCACCACATCTACATGTAGTAGGGGCTCTATGTAACGCGGTGGTTTTTGGACCTTCAAATGCTAGGAGATCAATCACAAGGGCAACTCTATTTCTAAGTATATCAGATCCTTGTATATGAGGTTATGGCCTTGATGCTTGATGAAAGTTTTATCGTTATCTATGGACTTAGTCTTTGCAATAGGTTATGGATACCTATTGGTAAATGAAGTTCCTGGCAGATCAAATCACTCACTCTTACTACAACTTGATCTTTGTTGGTTAGGGTAGCTTCACCATTGTAAAGGATGGTGCACATGACCTTGTGGGCTCTTTGGAAGTTGGTTGTCCATGGTGGTAGTCTGAAAAAGCTATCAAGTTATAGACATCTTGCACTATCCGTAATTTCTTGTTTTTGGTGCAATGTCTAGAGCTCTTTTGGGAAAATTGTAGCCTTAACTTTTGTGCCATTAGTCTCTTGGAGCTTGCCAATGAAAATGTTTGCAGGTATCTGTTCAAGCTCATGATCTGTTACATGAATTTTCTCATTTTATGAGATGTCGATTATCTCACAAGGTGCTACTTCCCACTCCTTATGAGCATGTTTCTGAGGCATCTTTCTACCAAAATTTCAAATGTTAGTGCCCATAATTTGACCAAAAAGTTATCGAGAAAGTTGAAATAATGCAAACTTGACTATAAAATGAAAAATGAGAATAACTTGTGCAAAATAGTTCCAAATTTGACAAAACTTCACCATTTTTCTACGACGACTATGAGCACTAGGTCAAACTAGTTCAGGTCAATCCTAGATTAGAGCTACATGTATCGCAATCCATGTTGGAATGCATTTTGGAGTACTCTCTTCACCATCTGGTTTAGCATGCTCTAAGAATGCATTGGGTAAATTTTTTTGTGATTTGGATTCTAAGGAAAATTTGGAAATTTCGCTCTTAGACTTAGAGAATTTTGGCATTTTCCCAAGGATTTTGATATTCAGGGTTAGGCTTTAATTTGCATGTGGCAATTGATGACTTGGTTCTAGTCTTGAGATTTGAAATTCGTACATGTATCGTTATCCATGTTTGGTCATAGTTTGGGATAAGACTTGGTGGGCATGTTCCTATAGCCTATCCTGCCACACTAGTGGAATCTTTTCCAATTTGGATCTAGATTCACTAAGCTTACCCAAATTCCCAATTCAGGGTCTACTTTCTTGACTTTGACCATATTTGATATCTGTATCCACCTTTGATTGATTCTTGTGACTAATGGGTGTTGGTTTCTGCTGATTTTATGACTGGTGACTTGGCTATCACTCCCACATCTCCTTGTTCACCAATTTTCACTGCCATCTGACTCTAATTGTCTTTTTGCCCTTGCTGACAAACCTTGCACTTTTTGCAACAATTTCTTGACTTCTCTTTGCAATTTTTAAGCATATCATATGTTTACTTTCCACCTTCAAGCTTTGCTCCCTCAAAACCCTAACCTTGGCAATTTTGACCGTATGAATTTTCCCATCTCTTAAAAATTAGACAATTTTGCACTATTTCTTTCACATTTGCATTGTCATAAAATAACTTTACCAAATGATTTTCTCATATTAAATTGATCATCTAATGTGGGAGAATAAACAGGAACAAGAGTTAGAATAGAGACATGTGCTTCTAGACCTATCTCAACACGGGACCAAAGGAGAGATGGTTGCATCTCAATAGGGGCACAAAAGGAGATGGTGTATTAAAGAGCAATGTGCAATAAGTGCTTCTAGACTTACCTCAATAGGGGACCAAGAGGAGAGATGGTTACATCTCAATAGGGGTCCAAAAGGAGGTAGTCTATCAAAGAGAAACGTGCATCTAATGGAGCTTAAAAGACCTTAGGGTTAGCTTCATTAAAGACGTCCAATGGTTAGTGTTAAAAGTCCTTTGACCTTAGGCAAGCTAGGACTGAGTGAGGTGGGAACCCAATCTAATCTTGAGGTGCTTGTCGTGCTTGATGACTAAGGTGCTTGAGGAGCGTGTCGTGCTTGATGACTAAGCTGCTTGAGGTGCTTGTCGTGCTTGATGACTAAGGTGCTTGAGGTGCTTGTCATGCTTGATGAGAAAGGTGATTGAGAAGCTTCCTATGCATGGGGGGTAAGGTGCTTGAGTCAAAAAGAGACCCTACAAACTTAATGAGGAAGGTGCTTGAGAAGCTTCCTATGCATGGGGGGTAAGGTCCTTGAGTCAAAAAGACACCCTACAAACTTAATGAGGAAGGTGCTTGAGAAGCTTCCCATGCATGAAAGTCTCAAAGTTAGGGGACTCTTTGACTTAACCTCCCACTCACCCAAAGGGCACCATTTTTGTCAAAGGGCACATGGGACACATGTCAGACTCTCCCTATGCTTAGCCACATGGTGTGCTTGAATGCTATTGGTTGGGCTAAAGAGGGGTCCAATGAGATTCTAGTTCCATCCAAAAAATATCTAGATATTTCCAAGCTCTCTCTCTCTCTCTAATGGGTAAGGAGGACACTTGTCCAAATACTACCCATGTACTTGAATGCATGCTGCATGTGATTGGCTCGGGGGGAGAGGGGTCCAATGAGCTTGAAGCATGTGGAAAAGCTATAACTTACCCCAAGCAAGCAAGTGTTATGTTTGTGATGCATGAAGCTTTCCATCTTCATTGCATCACCTAGGTCACAAGGAATACAAATATTGTATTGTACCAAGTCTCTCTTGATGGGAGAAACTATAATAGAAATGCCTATTAGAGGGGGGGGCACCTCCATATAAATTCGGTCCTCAACTATTGTCATGTTCTCTAAACTCTCTATCTTGCAAAAGTATTGTTCATGCCAAGTTAACTAAGTACCATTTTTATGTTTCTACCATCAATTAAGTTCACCCGCTATGCTCACAAGTAATCTCACAAAAGTGCTTCATCTAATTTTCTAATTTTGCTACTCTCAAAGTTCATAGGCCATTTCCATTACATTGGTATCAGAGCAATTGGTTTCTCTTTTATTGCTTAAGAAGAGAGGTCCGTAAGTAGCCTATTAATGGTTGATTTTGTTAATTATATTAGGGTAAGTGGGATTGGGATCTATTATTGGTTTTTTTGAGCCCACTATATGGGATATGGTGCACACCTTGGGAGCTTTGGTCTTAATAATGGAGTCTTTTTAGACTTGCCTACGGCTTTACCATTATTGGGCCATAAGAAGTCTAAAAGGAGCTATCCCGCGGCAACTTCTCTATGCTAGACTCACTCCACTACTCTCTATAATTAACCAATTCGAGCCGTGGGGATAGATACTTAAGTGCCTATTTTCAAAGGCTAAGAGGAGTAGCAACTAAGGTTTTGAATTGCCAAATCATACACTGAATAGAATGAACATTGATGACTTTGATTTTGCACATGAAGGTGCTAATGATGATGCCCCCATGTTTGTTAATTATCTTGTCACTAGGTTGCAACAAGCTATGGGCAACGCCACTTTGCAAGCTGAAATTACTCAACTTCGTGCTTATGGGATTTCCTTTCCTCTCCAAGAGGAGACAGAGCTTAGGAGGCCTCTTGATGAGACCCCCAAAAGAAGACTCTCTCCCATACGAGAGGAGGAATCCAAAGATCAACAAAGTAATGAATCCCTATATTCCTCCGAAGATGTGGCTCCACAAAGAAAGCGGACTAAACAATTTCCAACTCCTCCCAAGAGGAAACAGTTAACCCATAGTCCTTCTCCTTATCACTTCAAAAAGTAAGAGAGGAAACAAAGGATGAAAAGGGCAAGAAAGAGGTGACCCTCTTCTCCTTCTTCTTCACCTTCTTCCTCTTCCGATGAAAGCAATAGCTATTCTCCTTGAGAATACAAGAGGGGAGGACATCACAAATCTTACCTTGCATGGCAAAGGTCACAAAAGCTCGATAAGTTCAAAGAGGGAGGAAAGAGTATCTCTTTCCTTACCTATGATGGAACCTTTGGTGCTACTGACAAAGTTTTGGCTTTCATCCAACAATTTGATGTGGCCTTTGGAGACAAGGGCTTCATGGAACCCTCCAAGCTACACCATGTAGCTATGCACTTCCAAAAATTGGCTCGTCAATGGTGTGCTAGCCTTTGTGGCAATGGCCCCAAAGATATGGAAAACTCTACGATTTTCCATCATGAAGCAATTCCTTGCAATCGATGCAAAGGACAATGTGCTCACCAAATGGCAATGTTTGAGGCTTCTCTCTCATGAGTCTATCCACAAATATGTGGAAATTTTTTGGGGTTTACGTCTCATGGCTACTATTTTCAAAAGATAGACTTTGCCGAGCAAAAGCAACAATTATGTGTGGGATTACCCAAAGAGATGGCCAAGTATGTCAACTCTCAATGGCCTGGTTCTAGCACCAAAATAATCCACCACACCATGGTTGCTTCGCGCAACAATTTCCAACAAGGGGCTAGACGGAATGTCAAGCCCATGGAAAATAAAGACAAATGTGATGCCAAGAGAAAAACCAATGCCCAAAATTCTTAAAAATGCTATTCCAACAACAACAACAATCGATCCAAGGAGAAGGGAGTTTACAAAGGTAAATATAAACTCTCTCCAAAAGTTGCTAGAAGCTTTTCGTAAGGACCACAAATGTTTAAGTGTGGGGAGCAAGGCCATTGTTATCGTCCTTGCCCCAAGAGAATTGCCCGCAATGAGACTCCTAGAGCCTCTATGTTTGAAGCTCCAAAAGAGGATGCTCATTGCCAAGGATTTCTCCTTTCCTATGCTTGGGAAAAGATGCAAGAGCATGATGCCTTTATTTTCTTTGACCCTAGTTCAACTCACAACTTCATGTCCACGGAGTTGACCACCAAGCTAGGCATACAAGCCCACGAGATGGGAGATACATTAAAGGCCAATGGATCTATCAAGGGACAAGACATCTCAGTTACTCCCTTAATTGGAAAATTGAAGCTTCGTGTCCAAAGCTATGTGGACAAAGAGGATTTCTTCCTCTCCCCTCTCAAACATGACGATGTTATTTTTGGGGCACCATGGTTTAACCGCATGGCTTCCATCATGAAGTTCCCTGAAAGGAGAATCTACTTCAACTACAGGAAAGAGAGCATGTACATAGATGCTAATGAGTCGGGGAACACCATATCCTTGCAATAAAGGGAATCAAGAGGAATTAGAGTTGTCTAATTTCCTAAATGGATCCCAAGATGTTTTCATTGATGACATCCCTAGTGAGCTACCTCTAAAATGAGGGATGATGACCATGCAATTGAGCTCCTACCAAGAATCTCAGTGCCTAACAAGCCTCCTTATCGAGTTTCACAAGCTCAACAACAGAAGATCATGAGGCAAGTGCATGAATTGGTGGAAAAAGGGATGGTGAGGTCTAGCTCCTCTCCATTTTGTTCACCATTTCTTTTAGTGCAAAAGAAAGACAACACATATCACATGTGTGTCGACTATAAAGCACTAAATAAGATCACTATCAAAAATAGATTTTCCATGCCACGGGTAGAAGATCTGATACTTTACAAGTTTTGGCCTAACAAACGCATTCAAACTCATGATGGACAAAAATATTCAGGCCAATCAAATTCTCTTGAGGAGTACAAGCAACACCTCCAGGTAATCTTTCAAGTTGTGAGAGAGAATAAGCTTTTCATTAATCAAAAGAAAAATGAATTTTTCCTACAAGAGATTCAAAATTTAGGTCACATTATCTCTAAAGATGGCACCCATATGAATCCAACAAAGTTAGTGATAATAAAAGGATGGCCTAATCCAAAGAATCTACAGGAGGTACGAAGCTTCATAAGTACGTGTGCATACTATAGATGCTTCATATAAAAAATTATCGCTAATACCGGGCCTATTACATGAATTAACAAAAAAGAACGTTAAGTATTCATGGATTGCAAAAGTGCAAGAAGATTTTGAGAAGCTTAAGGAGAAGCTTATCTCTCAATGTGTGCTCACACTATTAGATCTCTCAACGACATTTGAGGTCCAATGTGATGCTTGTGGTAATTTCCTTGGAGCTATTTTGCTTCAAGAAGGGCATGCCATAGCATATGTGAGTCAAAGACTCAACTTCGATAAGTAAGTATTGGGCAAATACGAAAAAGAGCTACTAGCTATTTTATATGCCCTAAACACGTGGAAACACTATCTCTTGGGGACTCCATTCATCCTACGAATGGATCACAAAGTCTCAACAACTTCATGACGCAAACCAAGCTCTCCGACACAAATGAGGTGGGCAAATTTTCTTTTGCAATTTAAATTTCATATTGCTCACATTGCTGGCAAACACAATCAAGTGGTCGATGCACTTTCACAACGACCAAGGGTAAATGTGGTGTCTATAACAACTCATAATGATCTATCTTTTATGATAGATGAGTATGCTACTGACCAAGACTTTAAGTACGTAGCTACACCCTTTGCAATAGGGAAGAAAAAAGAACTATTCACCTTGAAGGATGGTTATCTTCCAAACAGCAATAGGCTATGTGTTAATCACCCATACAATAAGAAAGTCATATATGAATCCCATACTTCTCCTTATGCGGGGCAAAGAGGGATTCCATAATCTACTTTTCGAGGAGTAGAAATGTATTTCTGTTAGATTACCATGAAAATTAAACATACAAGAGTATGTTTCAAAATGCATGGTATACCAAAAGTTGAAATTTGATGGAGGGAAGCAACTTGGATTGTTTCAGTCGACAGGCTTAACAAGAAAACACACTCTATGCCTGTCAAAAAGACTATTAAGGCACATCAAATAGCAACCCTCTTCAGATCTCAAATTTTCAAGTATCATGGTCTGCCAACATCCATAATGTCGGGCAAAGATTCTATAATGATCAGTAATTTTTGGAAGGGTCTCATTGGGAACTTCGGAAGTAGATTAAATCTCTCTTTCGGCCTATCGTCCACAAATGGATGACCAAAGTGAAATAACTAATCTAATGATTCTTGAATCTACTAAAAGCCTATGTCATGGACGTAGATCAAGGATCTCAATTAGAGAAGTACCTACCTCTTATAGAGTATGTGTACAATGACATTGTACATACTTCTATGGGGAAATCACCCTTCGAGGTTAAAGAGGGAAGATCCAAAAGTCCCTTACTACTTAAAGTACATGGGAAGATCTTCAGTGCTGATGAATATAGCCAAGACTCACAAGAATCTTGTCCAAAGATTAAAGAGGTTACATCCATCTCAAAGCAAAGGCAAAAAGGGTTGCTGCTAATAAGCACAGAAGAGCCTTAGCCTTTAAGGAAAATGATTGGGTCTTGCTAAAGTTTCTCAAGGCTCATTTGAGGCATACTACGAGAAAGAGTCCTACGGACCACCAAGAGTATGTTGCTAAACTAGCAAAAAGATACTATGGTCCTTAAAATTCTTAAGCCAGCCAATGAGATGGCTTATCAATTCAATTTGCCTAACCATTGGCTCATGCACAATGTTTTCCATGAGAACCTACATAAGCCTTACAAAGGAGCACCACCAAAAGAAGCAATAGTTGTTGCAGACTCTTCAAAAATTGAAGATCAAGAAGAAGTACTTCAATCTAAGTCCATCCTATGACATGAAGACAAGGTATTAAGAAACGGTAAGATTATCTGACGATATCTTATTAAGTTAAAAAATTATCCTTTTAAAGATGCTAAATGGATGCAAGGAACCTAGCTTAAGGATAATATGAGCCTTGTCAATGCTTACAATGCTGCCTAAAGTAAGCATATGAAAATGCATTTTAAATGAAAAATGTTTTTTTCTTATAAGACTAGTTCTCTTTTTATTGTGCACAAATTTAAATAGTATGCATGCTTAGAATCATGTTTGTGGTGACAACGTCTCCCAGACACCAAGTAGAACTTGTCACTCTACTTTGGAAGTATGATATGGACTAAAGAACAGACATGCTTGCGATAGCTACATCTCCCAAGCACCAAATGGACTAGTCATCCATCTTGGAATGATGTCATAGGGTAAAAAGGGATCCTCTACCCACTAAGAAACATGGACTAATGACTAGGCTTTATCTTCTCTACCTCATAGTCGAGGACGACTATGATTTCAAGAGAGAGGTAATGTCATTAAATATAATATCTAACTTTACCAAATGATTTTCTCATATTAAACAGATCATCTAATGTGGGAGAATAAACGGGAACAAGAGTTAGAATAGAGACATGTGCTTCTAGACCTATCTCAACACAGGACCAGAAGGAGAGATGGTTGCATCTGAATAGGGGCCCAAAAGGAGATGGTCTATCAAAGAGCAATGTGAAATAAGTGCTTCTAGACTTACCTCAACAGGGGACCGAGAGGAGAGATGGTTACATCTCAATAGGGGTCCAAAAGGAGGTAGTTTATCAAAGAGCAACGTGCATCTAATGGAGCTTAAAAGACCTTAGGGTTAGCTTCATTAAAGACCTCCAATGGTTAGTGTTAAAAGTCCTTTGGCCTTAGGCAAGCTAGGGCTGAGCTTGAGGTGGAAACCCAACCTAAGCTTGAGGTGCTTGTCGTGCTTGACGACTAAGGTACTTGAGGTGCTTGTCGTGTGTGATGACTAATGCTTGAGGTGCTTGTCGTGCTTGATGACTAAGGTGCTCGAAGTGCTTGTCATACTTAATGAGGAAGGTGATTGAGAAGCTTCCTATGCATGGGGGGTAAGGTGCTTGAGTCAAAAATAGACCCTACAAACTTAATGAGGAAGGTGCTTGAGAAGCTTCCTATGCATGGGGGTAAGGTGCTTGAGTCAAAAAGAGACCCTACAAACTTAATGAGAAAGGTGCTTGAGAAGCTTCCTATGCATGGGGGGCAAGGTCCTTGAGTCAAAAAGAGACCCTACAAACTTAATGAGGAAGGTGCTTGAGAAGCTTCCCATGCATGAAAGTCTCAAAGTTAGGGGACTCTTGACTTAACCTCCCACTCACCCAAAGGGCACCTCTTTTCTCAAAGGGCACATGGGACACATGTCAGACTCTCCCTATGCTTAGCCACATGGTGTGCTTGAATGCTATTGGTTGGGCTAAAGAGGGGTCCAATGAGCTTCTAGTTCCATCCAACAAATATCTAGATATTTTCAAGCTCTCTCTCTCTCTCTAAGGGGTAAGGAGGACACTTGTCCAAAGACTACCCATGTACATGAATGCATGTTGCATGTGATTGGCTAGGGGGGAGAGCTTGAAGCATGTGGCAAAGCTACAAATCCCCCCAAGCAAGCAAGGGGGGTGCTGGGGGGATATACACCACACACACACTCATTTTGTGGATCATTCTCACTTGATGAAAGTGGAGGAACTCCACCTCTTTCTCCAAGCTTGTGAGAAGTGAGAGCCTACACCAACACTCTTGGCTATGGAATGCAAATCCAACCAAGAGCCATGCTTCAATGCTTAAGCTTGCCATCTTATCCATCTTCATTACTATGCGATTATGTATGCTAGCAAGAAGAGTGATGATAAGTGAAGAACTATTTCTTTCTCCTATGGAATGTTTCTTCTTCCTCTTCCCTACCCTCATTCCCCTCTAGCTCTCTCCACCTTCAAAGGTGTTTGAGGCCTTGGGATAGTTAATGCTTTCTACAAAGTTTATGTTATGTTTGTGATGCATGAATCTTTCCATCTTCATTGCATCACCTAGGGCACAAGGAACACAAAGATTGTATTGTACCAAGTCTCTCTTGATGGGAGAAACTATAATACAAATGCCTATTGGAGGGGGGACCGGCTCCCTATGAATCCGGTCCTCAACTATTGTCATGTTCTCTAAACTCTCTCTCTTGCAAAAGTATTGCTCATGCCAAGTTAACTAAGTACAATGTTTATGTTTCTACCATCAATTAAGTTCACCCGCTATGCTCACAAAGTAATCTCACAAAAGTGCTTCATCTAATTTCTTAATTTCGCTACTCTCAAAGTTCATAGGCCATTTCCATTACATACACATACTTTGGACTATGAATCTATCAACTCTGCTCTTGGGGTACATGGATTGTAATCCATGCTTTGGGCCCATACCAAACTTGAGGGGAAGCATCTAGACATGTTCTATAAGCCCTTGGTCAAACTTTTTTAGAATTTAGATCACTTTCTCTTGGCATGGGTCAAAAGGATCATTTGCAAACTGAATTTTTGAGATTTTAGGGTTTTTGGATCTAAAGGAATCCATTTTTGCTCAAATTTGAAAGGTGAGTTCACCATACCCTCATCTAATAGTATGTCATTTTTTTTCTGATTCTGGTATGTTGGGGGATATGGATCGTGATCCATCTTCGACAATATTTTTGAACTGTGCTTGCAATACTGTAGAGACGCCGTTGAGGGCATTCACCATGTGAAATTGTTAGCGGGTCGCCGCAACGGACGTCTGCAGCATAGCTTTCTGGCACTAACATAATGTCAATACTCAGGGAAAGTGACTCGGATGGGGCACGGAGACTCTATGAGATCGTCAATCTCACGAAGTGAACCTTAACAAGCAAACACACTAGCTCAACAAGCAAACCAACACTCAATGATCACGAAAATCTGCCTATGTCCTTTCTCACAGCTCTAGGTCATCACGCCATTTCGGCACTCGAACGGACTCGAAATGCAACGAAACTTTAGGAGGAGGTCTAGGACACCTAGGGACACTATCCTAGCAAGTCTGGTCGCAATCTGACAAGGTACCAAAATCACAATCCATCATGAAAAAGGTCTTAAAAACTACAACAGAACTATCCAGAAAGGTCGCCCTATGGTTTAGGAACACTCTCCTATGGTCAAAACGACTATAAACAATGATTTAAGCACTCAAATATGCAATTATAGCTCACAGACGCGTAGTGGCGAACCACAACAAAACTGACAATGCTTACACTTGAATTAAAGAGCAAAGAGAGAGGAACACAATGCAAGTTTCTGAATCGAAAACAGATTACCAAATCATTAGCTGCGATGATTACAAGTTTGGAGCAGCTCGTAGCTTGAGCGTACGTTTTTTGAGCTGCCTTCTCCCTCTAAAGATAAGCCTTCTTTTCACATTAAAGTTATTGACCTTTATACCTAGGGCATTCTAAATGGCCAGTGGCCCACCCACACAGACCTTTACAATTATCATGACATCATTACAACTCAAGGAATTGACCTGTTACTCTAGAATTAGGATTTACATAGAGTATCACTACACTAGCCCGGACAATTAATAGAGTACAAATGTGGTGTCCGGCTACGTGTTCGTCGGCCAGGTGGGTGCCCGTTTGATCTGTCCTCAAACATTCTCCCCTTCCTAATTTGTGTCGTCCCTTGACACGACCTTGTGCAGTCTTGTCATAGGGTTGTCTTCAGCTTTGTCTTCAAGGTTGAACTTTAGCTTGGGAAGTGCTTTGTCGTTGATGACGCTCCCCCCTTCCTTGAGTGATTCATAACTGTCGTGTTGTTGATACCTGATTTGAGCGTGATTGTTGAGGCAACTTTTCTTCTTGTTGCGCATTCTCCTCTTTGTTGCCAGTCTTGGCCGCCGGGAAGATAGATGTTGATGTGTCTGAGCTTGTAGAACTGAACCTCTTTAGGGTGTGGAATTTATGATGGATTTGCTTTCAAGGTCTACTGGAATTTGAGTTGTCTGCAATAGGTTACCAATGTTGAAGCACTGTGTGAGCTACTTTTGATTGTTGTGGATCACTCTCTCACGGAATTTGTCATTGCTTGTTGTTGTAGGCCATTCTTTGACTTGCCATTGTTTGATGGAGCTTTGTTGTCGCCCTTTTAGATAAAAGATGCTCTTGATAAGCATATGGAGACCTGCTATGTTTGCTCCAAGTCGTTGTCGATTGATTTGGGAAGACATTTCCTTATTGCTAATGTAGAAGGAATATATACAAGAAGTCGATGATCAGCGTTTCTAAATTAGGGTCTTAAAACCTGGATGACCAAAGGGTTAAAAAACCCCGGTGGGATCATTTGCTTTTTGTTTGAAAGCGTACATTTGGGACACCGTGTTATGTTTGATTCCCCTTTTTGAGGATTCCTCTACAAACTCTTGTAAGAGTTGTGCTATGTTTGGAAAATCATCTCTATTTAGTGGTTGGAACCAAGTCAAGGTTGTTCCTTTCAATGTTGACCCAAATCCCTCATATTGAGTATGAAAATCCGCAATTCGTTCAGCTCTCAACACTTGTTTGAAGAGTGAGAAATGAGCATATGGATCCCCTGACCCATCGTATTTTGTCTTGACACATTGAGCCATTTGATATGGTCTTAATTGTTGTGGTTCAGTCACCAATTTAACCAATTCGTGGTCTCTTGGAAAGACATCTCTCGCCCTATCCTCTCATCTTGGAGAGAATCCCGATGGAATCCTCTCTGATGTGTACTCTGGCATCATTTTTGGCTGAAAGTAAGTAGAGATTGGAGTACCCTTGTATGTGTATCTCTCTAAGTCAATCGGATCGACAAGTTTGTACTCTCTTCCATACTTATCTACCATCAAAACTTGCACTCCGCTGGCATCTGTATATGTGAATGCATAGATGTTCTTATGGGTGGTCAACGCCCTGGCATTGGGCTCTACACACTTGTAAAATATGTATGGATCCCCATTTGTGAATCTATATAAGCCCTCATGAGTGTAATCTGTAAGCACTCTCCTGGATTCATTGGCTTTGATGAATCTCACGTTTGGTTTTTCGATTAGAGGATGCCTCTCCTCTAGGTATTCTCCCCATCCCCTTGTTGAAGGCATTGCAGCGTTTCTTGCGTTTTTCATGTCTCCGAGTGGAGTAGAGAACCCTGGTGGTGGATGATTTGTCATAGTCAAGACTCACTCAAATTTCTCAAGATAGTACTTGACAAGCCCAACTTGGCTTAGTGCAACTTATCTCTTTTTGCCCCTAGTAAGGTCTCTCAAAAGTCAGGAATTTGTGACTTTTTTGGTTTCTGGAAACTGGTCTTGGGGTACCCTAAAACTTTGGGTTTAGGAAACCTAGCAAGCTTTCTTCCTAGCTATACCTGACTCAATTTGGAGTTGTCTATCAAAAGTTAGAGCACTTTTAGTGAACTGCACTTGAAACAGCACTCAAAATAGCTCTAAGACTAGAACACAGGGACTTTGGCTTGTATTTAGGTCTCTAGAAGGTATTTTTAGCTCAAACTTGAGATTTGGGATGTTCTCAAGTATGTCTATAAGATCACCAAGTTAGATACCCCCACTATGCTGAGAGGTACATGGATCGTGATCCATGTTCCTGTCAAAAAAAAAATCTCCAAATTTTCTCAAATTTTGACTGTGTGTAGACAAGGTCATATGCAAGCTATATACCAATTTTCATCAAATTATGAGGTTGAGGTACATGGATCGCGATCCATGTTCAACCACATCTGGACTTGTCCTCTTAGGAGTTTGTTCCTGACTATGTCCACAAGATAAATCTCAAATCTTTTTGGATTTGGACTTGTTTTGACAGGTCAAATGGCCAGCACTAGGTATGTGTTGTGGTTTTCTGTATGTCACCTATTTTTCTCCCTTTTGACAGGTCAAATGGCCAGCACTAGGTATGTGTTGTGGTTTTCTGTATGTCACCTATTTTTCTCCCTTTTGACCCAAATTTGCTCAATTTTTTCCAAAACTGGACTTAGGGATATGTTTCCTTGTGTATGCACTACTGATCTAGAAAGTTTCAGGTCAAGCTGTCACTATGGGAACATGCATCGCGATCCATGTTTGGAGCCCAAATTGACTTTTTCTGGTACCATTAGAATCAACATGATTAGTAGGTCCTATGGTGTCAAAATTTTTGAAAATTGATCTCTGGATTGAAAGTTAGGTCAGTTCTGGCACTTTGTCATATTGCTTAACAGTTCTATGCTTTTGGTTAGGTTTTTGATATCCAAATTCACTTTTGAAAAGACCACTAGATTCCTTGTGATGGGCTCTAACTATGGTGAAAGTTTGGTATCAATCTGTGACAAAGGAACATGGATCGCGATCCATGTATGTATGTATCAGATTGCACTGAAACTTGGCACACAACTTCCCCTTAGTCCATTGATCCCTCCTATATGGTCTTTGTATGATTTGGACTTGTTTAGGTAAGGCAAAAGTCAAATCCTAGGTCTGTTTTAGGGTTTTCACCTTGAACTGTTTTTGGCAAATTTCACCCACTTTTTGAAATTTTTATGACAAAATTTCTTTGGAGACTTTTGTTCACAATTGTCTTTGCTAAGGCTAAAAAAGTTTCTGTCCAAAAATTTTCCAAAAGTACATGGATCGCGAGATCCATGTTCCATCACTTTTGGATCTGAATTTTTGGTGTGCTGATAGCTTGTGATGTTTGTAGCTTGCTCCACAAATCTTTTTGAATTTGGATCAGGTTTGCTCAACCAAAACTGACTTCTACAGTCTGCTGTAATAGTTTTGACAATGTTCTGTTTTTGGTTCTTTTGACCACTTTTTACAACTTTTTTACATATAGTTCTTTTGGGAAAGTTGTTTGTCTATGTGTCAGCTATCCACCGCTCAAATCTCAGCCAAAAAGTTTCAAATTTTTTTCATGAAGTACATGGATCACGATCCATATTTAACCACATTTTGACATGAAACTTGGTCAGCTTGTAGTCCATGTTATGGTGATACTCTTCCCCAAATCGTTTTGAATTTGGCCAACTTTTTTCTAATCAAAAGTGAGTTTTTCAGTCTGCCCTGCGGTTTTTGACTAGTTTCTGTATTTGACTATTTTGACCAACTTTTTTCAATTTTTTGACATGGTCCCTTTTGGCAAAGTTGTTCCAAATGATATCAGGAATGTACTTGTCAAATATTAGTCCCAAATGCCAAAAAGGTACATGGATTACGATCCATGTTTGACATCATTTTTTCATGAATTTTGTTCTGTTAGTTCTTTATGCCCTGTAGAAGTCAAATCTCACCCCTTTTTGAATTTGGATCCCAAAATCTCAAGATTTGCCTAATTTTGTGTCTGCAATGCCTGTTTTACTATTTTTGCCGTTACAGCCAATTCTGAAGTGATTTTTGAGTTTTTCTTTCAAGCAAACTTGATCAGAGCAATTTCCCATTGATGCTCACTGTAACTGGTCACTTTTCAGCAAAAATGGTTTTTTGGGGTACATGGATCGCGATCCATGTTCCTCCACAGATTCTTGCCAAACTTTCCAGATTGATTCTAGAGAGTATGTTGATGCCCTTGATCCACAAATTTTTGAATTTGGATCACTTTTGAGGTCTCTACCATCAAATTTTCAAGATTTCAGAGTTATGATCGTTTTTGCCAAAATATGATTTTCACCCTTTTTTTCGTCAATCTTTAAGCCCAATTTTGATGGTGGTAGTTTCTACTTACTCTACTCCTAAGTACTGAAATGAAACATGAAACAAAAACAAACAGAACAGTACAAAATAAAGTCGTAACGGAAAACGGTACAGCACTCTGAAAGCATAGAGAAAATCGAAGAATAAAATGCTTTTGGCTATCTCACTCACAACCCTCTTTACTTCTCAAGAATAGATCTAGCAAGTCCTCGACTTCTAAACTCTATCAAGCACTAAACCGCGTGTCTAGCTGCTTCACTGCTAAAGTGTAAATAAAATGGAGAGATAAATCTTAGAAAAAGAACGCTCTACATACGCACTAGGTCACTCACCATCTAAGAATCATATCCCCGACAGCGGCGCAAATGTTAGCGGGTCGCCGCGACGGACGTCTGCAACATAGCTTTCTGGCACTAATATAATGTCAATACTCAGGAAAGTCACTCGGATGGGGCACAGAGACTCTATGAGATCGTCAATCTCACGAAGTGAACCTTAACAAGCAAACACACTAGCTCAACAAGCAAACCAACACTCAATGATCACGAAAATCTGCCTATGTCCTTTCTCACAGCTCTAGGTCATCACGCCATTTCAGCACTCGAACGGACTCGAAATGCAACGAAACTTTAGGAGGAGGTCTAGGACACCTAGGGGCACTATCCTAGCAAGTCTGGTCGCAATCTGACAAGGTACCAAAATCACAATCCATCATGAAAAAGGTCTTAAAAACTACAACAGAACTATCCAGAAAGGTCGCCCTATGGTCTAGGAACACTCTCCTATGGTCAAAACGACTATAAACAATGATTTAAGCACTCAAATATGCAATTATAGTTCACAGACACGTAGTGGCGAACCACAGCAAAACTGACAATGCTTACACTTGAATTAAAGAGCAAAGAGAGAGGAACACAATGCAAGTTTCTGAATCGAAAACAGATTACCAAATCATTAGCTGCGATGATTACAAGTTTGGAGCAAGCTCGTAGCTTGAGCGTACGTTTTTTGAGCTCCCTTCTCCCTCTAAAGATAAGCCTTCTTTTCACATTAAAGTTATTGACCTTTATACCTAGGGCATTCTAAATGGCCAGTGGCCGGCTCACACAGACCTTTACAATTATCTTGACATCATTACAACTCAAGGAATTGACCTGTTACTCTAGAATTAGGATTTACATAGAGTATCACTACCCTAGCTCGGACAATTAATAGAGTACAAATGTGGTGTCCGGCTACGTGTTCGTCGGCCAGGTGGGTGCCCGTTTGATCTGTCCTCAAACAGAAATCTTTCTTGATTCTAAGGTGGGGGAACATGGATCATGATCCATGTTCCATCCTTAAGTCTGACTATGATTACATGGCTTGGGGAGTCCACTAGCGAAAACTTTTTGAGTTTGGACTTGGTTTGTCCCCTAATCACCTTTGGAAGTTTGCCATAACTCCATCTTTGATTTCAGTACTATGGTTATTTTGATGTTTTTTGTGAAGTGTGGCCTACATGCATTTGTCAAGGAATGTTAGATGAGAATACCTATTGAATCTCATGCCGTACGATGGACCAAAATATCCGCAGCAGGTAAGAATGTGATATTATGCTCTAGGTCACAAATAGGCTCTCTCTCTCTCTCTCTCTCTCTCTCTCTCTCTCTCTCGCTCGCTCGCTCTCGTTCAACAAGTGTAAATGAGACTCGATTTGCCCTATTTTACCTACCTTACATGGACTCCCAAGTGCATACTTACCTTGCTTGCCTTGGTTGTCCATGGCAAGTCATCTTCGGCTCAAACGACTCGTCATTTGGACACTAGATTGTTGATCGCCCTTGATTTTGCAAATTTGGCTCGTCATAATTTGACCAAAATTTTGATGTGTACCAAAATTTTCATAACTTGACATGTTTGAAACTCTTGCTTTGTTGATTTTTAAAGAAAATTATTGAGAATAATTATTATTTGGTAAAAAATTAGAAAAATTATTCCACGCACTCATATATACATACTCTTACTCTAAGCATCATATTTATTGAAATTTTATCAATATGGCTCATTACTATGCTTGATAAGAGGTAAAAACGTGATAAAAAGTAAAAAATTTAAGCAAAAAGACACACTTTATATATTATCCACATGAATTCTCATAATCTTGCACTTGGTTGCTACTACTCTTGCTACTCCCCCCTTCCCATTTTGAATCATCCAGGATGAAGGTTTGTGCATGTGCATGGGTGCAAACACCGTGTCTATGCAAGGCCTTGTAATGTGGCTCTATTATGCCAATGGAAGAGATGCATAGGGTAATGATTATGTTGTGCAAGATGTGGGTATTGAACTCATCGGTCAATGGCTTTTGCTGGCAAGGCTCTATCGATACTATGTGGTCCGAACAAAAGTATTTAAAGATGACACGCTCTTTATTTGATGGTTGGTTTGTTGAGTACCGTTGGCTTGATTTTCATGTTTGGTGTCTTCTTGGGTACCTACTTATATTGTGGTTGTGGAGACGATTGAGCTGATTGTCTTGTCAGCTGCTTTGGTCTCCATTGCCAGGTTATCTAGGTTGGTTGGGGTTGGCTGGATTGTTTGCAGTTTGAATCCATTGATACTTGGGTTAGTTGGCTTTAGGTCTCGGTGGTTGTTTGGGTTGCCACTTCCAAGTATAATTGCATCAAGGTTGTGGGGTTATTGGCTTTGGTAACCAGATCTTCTTAGGCTTGTTTTCCATGATGGATTTTTTCACCCATACTTGTCGCGGCTTGTCCATTGAATTGTTGTTGAAGCTCAAATTGCCTCACTAGCTACGGTTCTGTAACCATGGGTTGTACTTCCCACATGTGATCACTTTGTGCTAATGGTGTGACATGAGAGGTGTCGTTAAGTTTAAACCTTAAAGTATCCTCTTGCCAATCCGGAACTGCATTGTAAGTCTACATCCATGGTACATCTAGGATAACTGCTTCCTTAACATGTTTGTCCGCCATTACATGAAATTGATGTGGGCATCAATGGCCGTCAATGTTTATTGGAAAATCTGCTTAACCTAAACTGACTATCTTTCCTCGGTTTGCAGCTTTGAGCTCTATTTTATTGGTCGTCAATGGTATATCTGACATATTCATGTATGTGGAGTATTTCATTGCATTGGCTCAAGCTTCAGTGTCTACAAGTGCTCGTTTGGATCCATTTGGAAGCTTTATTCCGGTGCGCACATCCATGCCTCCAAGAAAATTATGTTCAATCTGAATGCGCACATCCATGCCTCCAAGAATATTATGTTTAATCTGAATGCGCACATCTGAGGAGGCGCTGTTGCCGATTGTGGTATAACTTGTAAGTTGTTGTTGCGCTCTTTCCGCTTTAAAATCCACAACTTTGCTTCCTCTTTAGCTTGTGCTTGATTAGCCTGGGCATGCTTCCTCCTTTGTGTTGTGTTGTGGATCTTCTCCAACATTTCTATAGTTAGTGGTAGGTGATATTTCTTGAACTTGCAACCACTAATCCAATTGGACATCTCTTCTCCCTCTAATGTTGCAAGTTTTATGGCTCCACTCGATGATATGCCGTTAGTCACGAATGGGTCATTTCCTCACTTTTTTAATTTCTTGGAGTGTTGTTTTAAGGTATAGACTAATACATAGTCATCCTTTTTAAACTCCTTGTTAATTACATGTTGATCATGGATCTCCTTTATGCGTCGTTTTTGTGCATAGATGCCTGCGTGACAGCTCGTAAGCGTACTAATTTGTCTAAGGTTTTGAGCCAATCTACCATTTTTGATAGCTTGGGACATGTTTGCTCTAAGTTCTTGGCTACTGAAGGTGTGGTAATCAAGAATTCCATGGGCAATATGACATTAAGTCTGAAAACCATATCAAAGGTGTTGTTCCAATCACTGTTTTATAAGCAACTCGGTATGCCCAAAGAGTTGAATCTAACTTTGTGTCCGAGTCCCCTTCCTAGCCATTGCACATCCTCATGCAAGTCTTGGATGCTCTTTAGTAGTCAAACTACCGTTTTTCTAGTGTCTGTGATCTTGTTAAAATTTGCCGTTCTAGAAATAACGTCGGGTTTAATTGATAGATCTCAGAATGAGTTTTTGAGAAATATACTTCCATATGCCACATGCCTTGCCTACAAATCTTTAGTGATTGCGTTGAAGATGGTGGAGTCCATCTCAAAAGCCCCCGTCATAAAGGCCTCAAATGTCTACATAAAGTGGGACATAGGAACATCAACTTCGCATACATCCATCCGAGTTCTACCAAACACCAAGCAAACTTAACAAATGAATTGCTTAAATATATGCGTGCATGCACACACACACACACACACACACACACACACACACACACACACACACACACACACACACACACACACACACACACATAAGATAGATTTACACTCAGTCATACTAAATGCTTCCAACAACTCTTGGACATAGCGTTACTGAGAGTAATGAAGCAAATCTCTCTCTCTCTCTCTCTCTCTCTCTCTCTTTATCACCCAAAGCAAGTACAAGCAGAGAATATAGTATGAGTGCTATCTACATATCAAGGTGGCATATAGGAAGAGTGCAGATTGAACCACTGAGACAATGAAAAAGCCCAAATGATGTAGCCGTTTTCTAAAACTCAAAAGAACAAAGATCTTGCCCACATCTAAAGGAAAGATTCTCTGCCTTGCTTAGCGCACAGAGAGAGAGAGAGAGAGAGAGAGAGAGAGAGAGAGAGAGAGAATTATTGCTATTGGTTAGATCACTGTGCCATTAGGTCTCTCCAATTTCAAAAAAATAAAAAGTCTTTCAAAATATATTAAGTGCGTAAATGAAGGGCGAGTTTAGGAAATGAAAAGACAAATGAAGGTGGAAAGTCAAGAGACATATTAAGGTGGAAAGTCAAAAGACCTTTTGTGTCCATATAAAGACTAAGAGGTAGTCTACTTCACATTGGTATATTTGTGTTTCTCTTCTCCTTATTTTTCCTTTAGCGTTTTCTTCTCTTTAAAGTGTCCTCTCTCTCTCTCTCTCTCTCTCAATGTTGTATCCGTCCTCACGTCTAGCTGATAATGTTGCAAATCTACTTGCTTCGTCACATTGCCCGTTGCGATGTGCTATAGACTAGCGCATCGTTTTTGTTGTGGTTGAGAGGATTATTACTATTGGTTAGATGACTTCTTAATCTACATTGCTCAAAAAAAAAAAAAAACCTAATGTATGACAAGAGCCCACCCATACTAGTTATCACATACTGAGGTTTCACATTTTTTTCATTCATCAAGAATATTCCATCACACCATATCGTTTGTGACCCTCAATTTCAATAGAAGGAATCCCTTGCCCCTAAAAATGAGCTTGGATACAAGATACGAACTCACGCTCACGAAAAATTCATTCTGACAGACTTGTTGTAAGCCATCCCAACAAGTACCCTTTGCGATTCACAACTACCCTGAATAATTTATTTGAAAAAAACTACATGATGTGGCGTGTCCTGCTCCTTTCGCTAGCATAGCTCCACAGAGGCTGTCCCTCCTTTCGCGCTTGTGTTTTCTTGGTTGTCCTCATCACGTGCAACCATTTCCCGACTCCTACGATTACACTTATACTCGCACCTACTGGCTCTACTTTTAAAAAAAGCATTAGTACGAAGATCCCTCCTTGCAAAACCCTTCGTCATCTGCGCCTCAGCCCGCTCTCGCCATCTGTGCCCTCGCCTGCAAAAACCCTCGCCTCAGCCCTCTCTCGCCATCTGTGCCCTCGCCTCCTTGTCTCAGCCCGCCTTCGCCATCTGCATCCTTGCCTGCACCGCCTAGCTCTCCAATATCCTTTGGACTGAGCGGCCTCCTCCCCTGCACCTCTCTTCCGCAAAGACCTCTCTTCCGCCCATTCTCCATTGGTCTGCGCAACCTCCTCCCTTGCACCTCGCCCATCTTCTATGTCTCTGCATGAAGATGGCACATACCATACTTGCATCATTTTGCATTTATCAAAATGATCTCTCTCTCTCTCTCTCTTTATAGTTCCTTCATAGTAAGTCCTCATGCACGGACCTCAGTTCCACCGGAACTCACGATTCGCTCTCCCATTTCTTTTTCAGAATGTGTAACACCTACTACTACTACTATTGGCAGGTTTTTTTATTTATTCAGTCGTCCCAAGATTCCTTAGAATCCAACCTTACCTTAGCAACTCATACCGCTCAATAGAGAGTCACCCTCTTAAAACTGGGATTGCAGAGTCGAACATGGGCGTGTATAGCTATGACGTACTGTGAATTACTGCAGACCACAAACACAGCCGCCCTCGGATGTCAAAGCCTTGCATATCAAATTTAAAACAATATCTACAGCCCCCCCTCCTCCCCAGGTGCGCAAAGGTTCAGCTGCAGAAGTGGCGCAGCTCAGAAATGCCGCAAGCTTGCGAGGTGAAAGGCCTCTTCGTCTTCTGTGTGCCCCTTGCTCCTCTGTCCGCCAGCTCGCCCGCACACCCTTCTGGTCTGACTGCCGCGTCGCTCGACAAAGTCTCGACCCTATTCCACCCTCGTCCAGGCCTCTCCGTTCGTCCGTATCTGCTTTGATTCCTTCTATTTTTTGATTTGATTTGATTTGATTGGGTACCCCTACTGAGGCTTTTTTAAAAATGTGTACGACATACTCATTCCATTTTCAATCTTAATTGAATAATTGAATAATAAGATAAGATGAATCAGCAGGCTAATGGCAACGAGAGGGTTTGTTGGGCGGAGTTCAATCAGCAGGCGAGAGGGTAGGCTCATGGCAGCGAGAGTTCTCTTCTCTCAAATCTCTAGATCATTCTCAACATTTAACCGTGCGTCTCCGACCCATCCTCCCCCTCATCCTCTGTCACGCGCCCTCATCAACCACAACTTCAGCACAAAGCTCTCGCCTGCTGCTCGGAGTTGCTTACGGTGGAAATGTCGAAGCTATACTTTTGCCCGTCTCTCCGGAGACTCCCGCACTGACCCCGTTGTCTCCACTGAGTGGCTCAATCGTCGCCTAGCAGACGTCTGCATTTTGGATGTTAGAGGTAAGCATCCTTATGAATGTCTGCATTCTGGATATCAAGAGGTTACCTTAATTGGGATGTCTGCAGTTTTGCTGCTAAGTCCTATCCTTCCCACCGGTGTCTTTAATTGATATTGAGCCACCCAAAGCTAAGACATACTGCTGTGTCTCAAATGTAAAATAAATAAGGTCCTCCACTTGGATGAACTACAGAACTGCCTTACTACTTCAGCTGGTTTTTAAAGTAATTCAAAGATCTTTTTAGCATCTCAGTTGATGAGGCATTTGGTGACTGACACAAAAAAGTAAGTCCATATATGAGTCGTGACTAAAACCCAAACCACGAAAGGCCTAAACAAGAAATATTATTTTTCGTAAGGACACGATGAGTATCAAAGTGGCGAAAGTACAAAAATCATAGCACAAGCAAGTGGGATTTAAATAATTGTCAAGAATAACATGCCTTATCAAGGAACTAAAGGCACATTCGATGAATGTTAAAGTTTATGCATCTCAAGTGAATGTTTGGTTCGACCCTATATTTTTGGTCATTTTAGGTATTTATTTTACGTATTTGACATCAGTTTGGGTCTCGAAATCTCTGTGAGGGGTACTTAAGGTCTCTTGGGAGAGTATATATATATATATATCACTTTTCTCCCATTGTAACAATCATCTAATTCATTGCCAAGTTGGTTGGTTCGAGCAATCTCTGTCTCTCTTGCATTCTCTCTCTATCTCTATGCCTCCACATTGTCGACTTTGACATGGTATTGGAATTTCTTGGCTCGTGATTGTGGGGAAGCTGCCTAAAGAGGAGTTTGTTGACAGCTTTGCTGCATTGGCTTTGCTTCATTGAATCTCTGTTCAAATGCCAATGGCAAAGTGACCGGTATGGTTTCTACGAAAAGGGTTATGGGACATCGTCAACGGCTCAGAGACAAAACCTATGCGGTTTGGCAAAAACAAGTGGACTCGACTGTAGGACGACGAGTTTCTTTAATCATGCACTGATTGAGATGCGAGTAATGCAAAGGTGATGTCAGTCATTGTTTAGGCATTCATGAAGGAAATCTCCCCTGATGTATAGACTTTGGAAATTACCTATAAAAAGCATAGTTACAGGGAATGGCCATTTTTAGGTCCCCGTTAACCGTTCTCATCCCAATTTCCCGTTCCGTGTTTCAAATGTGAGTATCCGAAATAGGGTATGACATTTCATGCATGTTGCCGTTCCTCGTTCCCCGTTCCAATATCTTGTTCCGGGTAACTATGATAAAAGTGGTTAAATCTTGAAGAATTGTTTGATCGAAACTCTACAATGTGAACGGTCACTTGTCTTGGACCATCAATTTTGAAGCCCCACTTAGCCTTCTATGCAGTCGATTTTGATGAAGTTAAAGGTTATCCATGATCAACTCTCGGCTGACTAGTACTTAGTTAGCTGCCTTGGTACTTACGAAGTTGCTTGAGGAGTACGCGATGGTGACAAGGACATTTCTCTTGCAAACCACGAAGGAAAACGTCATGATTGTGACATGTTTGTATGTTGTTGATTCTAGTTGCAGATGCAAAGAGTGGCCAGCCAAGGGAACCCTTGCCCTCGACTTGTTGTAAAAGCCACACCTTTTCGACTACTAGCCATGTCCCTTCACCCAACGGTTGTAGCTGTTTGCCTAAAGACATGTCTATTTGTCTAAAGGATGTATTTGTACGTGACCGGTCATGATTGTTCGTTCATGTCTCTTGATCATTCATTTAATCAAGCAATCAAGTAAGAGTGTTCTAGTCTCTTGAGTCATATTCCAACTTTCAGTTTAATCACAGATTAAGTAGTATGAAACACTAAGTAGCACTAGAATCCTCATAGTGGTATCAGAGCAAATTTTTTTTTGGGCTTGCGGGTTGTGAGCCTCACTCTTGCTGCTATCCTCTTCACCCGCTCCGTTTCTGTGAGTTGTATGGAAGCAACAGAATGGCGGTCCACAATGACGATAAGCAATCCATTGTGTTGACACTTTTGTGTCCCAGTCCCGGAGGTGCATAGAGAGAAGGCAGGGTTTTCCCTATCTTGCAAGTGATGGAGCCATGGTGGTCGTCTTTCCTTTCGTAGGTGTCCTCTCCTATGACATGCCTTGGTAGCCTCTTTCTCGTGCTTGTCCATTTTCTCCTACCAGCTGAATTCTGTGTACCAAGGCTGTCTCGTCTCCTCAGCAAAGCCTCTTCTCCCAAAGCTATGGTCTTCACCAAGCGATGGCACTCTTTGCTGCCCTTTCCACATGTCCTTTTGATGGTTGCTCTTGCGTAAGAATTTTTACGTTCATGTGATACAAGTCAGCATTTGAGGCAAGCAATTTATTTAAATTGCTTCATTATTTTGAAATTTCTAGCCAATTTTAAAGAGCAGTTTGGAAATCCAAAATTAGTTTGTTGTAAACAAAGTTTAGCGCCTGTCACAAAGTGGTGACGTGGCATGTCCTGCCGCTCGGCCGGAGGATGACGTGGCAGAACAGTACGGGAGTGCCGTATTGTACGGACAATGACGTTGTCCTACCGCTCTGCGGGCACGGGGTGAAAGATGTGAATCTGCATGCATTTTCAAGTTTTGCCAAGTTTATGGTTTATGCTAGGATGTGATGTGATATCAGGATGATTGGAGATGTATGCTTTATGTGGTTTTCAGACAAAAAGGGTTTCAGAGAGGGCCTGTCGGGATGGAGGGTGAGGGGTGTCCAAAGTGTTGATTTTTGGCTTGGATATGTAGAGCTTGAAGTGCTAAATGGGCAGGTTCAAACAACTCATCAAACAGAGCTACAAAGTACAAGATAATTGAGTTTGAAGTTGGAGGTGTTTGCAAATTCGTGCCAGATTGGGTAGTCGCAGATGAAGATTGGGTAGTCGTAGATGAAGGGCCAGAGTTGAAGTGAATGCATGGGCCTAAAGTGCTCGTCATGTGGAGCATGTTGGTCTTTCCAGATTGCCATTTGGAGCTGTGGCTGCCAAGATATTGCCCATTGAAGTTACACCGGGGGTCGATTCCGTAACAGTATGGTCGTCCCGGTCCGTGTGCCATCTGGGAGTTTTTGGGCTTCAACCAGGTACCCGAATATGGTGCACTTCATAGAGCAATAAGTGCTCGGGGAGAACCTAGTCGAGAATGTCTATCTCTTGCAGTGCATTGGAAGCTGGGTATGCTGATGGACCGGTGCTCGATACGATTGTGGTCGAGATATATATCTAATGTGGTGATTTTGCAATGCTTGGTTGATAGGGTTTGTGGGAGAAAATGTTCTGCTAACTAATGCTTTGATCGATATGGTCATTGGAGGAATACGTGATGCTAGGCAATGCTTTGTTCGGTGTTCATGCTAAATTCTGTGCTGGACAATGCCTTGGCCGATACACATACCAAATGTGATACTATTCGGAGAGCAAAAAAAAAAAGGTGCTTGAGAGTCTTTTGATTGCGGTATTGCGCGGCAAAGCTGTGTCGGGAAGCTTTGAACTGATGCCACCCGATGTATTCACCTATTGTTGCAATTTGAAGGCAAGTGGCCTCGGAGTTGACTACCCAAGGATGCCGTCCATAAGGGTTTGGAAATGAGGACATAGGAAATAGGAAGGAGAAGGTGGCCGACAGTGAGGGAGAGGCGCAGAGGAGGAAGAAATGCTTGCGCTGGGCTATTCGTGCACCTGATGTGCCCGCCACTGAAGCAAAAAATGTTGAGGGTCTCCTGGCGTAGCTATACGGCATTGGTTTTGCTCGATTTGGTGCAACTCGCCACACCCGCCTGCCACGTCATCACCGTGGTTTCACGCGCCTTGTCACGGTGGCGTGACAACCAAACCTATAATTAGGGCATTGAGAAGGAGTTTTTGGCGACGAGCGAGAGGATCAGGAAGGAGGAGGGTGGAAGCAAGAGGAGACGGAGGAGGGAGAAGAGATCGGGGAAATCTCTCTCTCTCTCAAGATTGTTCTCTCTCTTGAAGGATGGCATGAGCGAGAAACGAAAGGAAGGCAAGAAATTGCATAACGAAGGGAGGAGATTTGTGCAGGAACAAAGAAGAGGAATAGAGAAAGGAAGTCAAACTTGAACGGAGCTGGGTTCCTATCTCTCGCTCTTGATCTCTCTCTCTCGACTAAGCAAGGCAAGGGGGCCTTGTTCTCTTGCTGTCTCGATTGAAAGAACTAGGAGCGTGGGAGGAGATTTTTGCATGAAGGAAGGTGAGGAGGGCTGAATCGGGCATCAAGAAGGAAGGCAAAGCGGGAGGGCAAAAAGGGAAACTTTTGGGAACTGATGAGCAGAAGAGCTATACAGGGTGGGGTTTGCCTGGCAATTACAGATTGCTTCCGAAAGGTTGGGGATTTCTGATTACGGGTTTGCAAATCAACAGGCAGACCGATGATGGCATATGCAACCAATTTGTAACAGGGTTTCAGATATCAATTTATTGAAAGCATCTTCTGATCGTCAACATCAATTAAGTGTCGATAACTGGTTTTAATTTAATTTCCATTGCTATTTGTGTTACGAGTCGTGATTTTCTTTCGGAATTGCTATGTAAACATCTCTATATCTTCTTGCTAATACTAAATCGACTCCATCTGCACTTGACTTGCTTGGTTTTTGCCTCGGCCGATTATCCGTCTACAGTCTGAAGCCCAGCGCTTTCTCGGTCGACTTCGGAGAGCTGCAAACTCTGACAACGTGGCAGATAGGCGGACACTGATGTGGCAGTGTCGTACTGTACGAGCCTCGGAAAACGCGTTGACTGGCTGCTGACGTGGCAATACGGAAATTCCGTTGACGTGGCGGAACTGTATGGAATTCTGCCAATTGGGCTGATTGCTTTTTGCTGGTAGATTTTGACCAAGTGCTTTTGGAAGCATTGCTTTTGAGTTTACTGCTTTTAGCATCCCTTGTAAGAATAAATAAGCCCAAGGGGGTCTCTCTTCTCAGAGCATCTGGACGCAGAGTCTTAAAGCGAGCACCCGCGGGAGTTGTACTTTGCTCAAAGATTAATATAAAAAGAAATACCGAAAAGGGCGCTAGTCTTTGGGACCAATCTCTCTTGGCATGGAACTATGCTGGGCCGCGTCGACTCTGTCTCTCTCTCTCTCTCTCTCTCTCTCTCTCTCTCTCTCTTTATCTCTACAAAAGTTCAGTGATTATGAAGTTTTCGTTTGTGTGTTGCTATTGATTTCTCGCTTGGAGTGTTCAAGCTTGTTACAATGGTATCAAAGCTCAGAAAGATTCTTCTTCCATGGAGGATCCGATTCTTTTTGCAGCACATGCAAGTTTGTTTTGGGAAAGATCTTTGTGAAAGAACCTTCGTGTCCCGACCCCGGACTTATTAGCCACTGCCACCCTTTGTACTTCGCGCATCGGGCGCGCTCTCGTCTTCATCGCTCTGTCTTACAGGGCATAAAGCCAGAAAGAATCCCAGATTACACATGGGTTCTCGTGGAGAATCTGACAGAGATAACACCTCTCAGTGGGAAGGCAAAGAGAAGTTGAAAATCAGGCGCGGGAACTGAAGAAAGAATGAAGATTTGGGCAAATTTTTCGGCGGAAAAGTTTGCCAGAACGGAGTACAAACGTCAACTGCAGATTGGCATATGTGTGAACAGATTGATTAAGTACTCTAGGGACCCGATATTGGCGAAACACCTAAAGAATTACCTGATCGATGAGGTTTACTTGAGAAGGCATGAGGCCATTCATTCTCCTCTCAGGTCACGAGGAAAGCTGGAAGGACAGACGAGTGCAGACAAGCAGAACGTGTACTCGCAGAAAGAGATGGACAAGAACTCTTGAAAAGAAGATGAATCAGAGGACCACTAGAAGATAAGCCAGAGAGTTACAAAGCAGTAGCCGAGCGCAGAAGAGAAGGAAAGCAGGTTGATGATTCGGTTGCACTTTTGTATCAGATTGTGGATTGTGGATGACTGAGGGGGATCCTTCCCTTCTTGAAGTAGAGGATGTTCTTTACTTTTCCATTGTCCATCTAAGGATGGAAGTTTCCAGCTTTAGGTGACTCTTACTCATTCCGTATGTAGCAGTTCCGGTGCGTGTTTGAGTGCATGTGCTGGAGTTGGCTTTAACAGGCAGAGGGGGATATTTTTATCTCTAGAACCACTTCTTGTTTGATCATCCTACTTCCTTGGATGAGGTTTAGAGGTGGAGTATGTGGTGCCAGACCCTTACCTAACAATGACAACAGTTGGAGGAGGCCTTGATGAAGTGTGGACTTCACCTTTCTCCATGTTCTCTCCCTTCCCGGTGGTAGTGTGGCCCTATAGATTTGGTCACTTTGCCCTCTTGTGAGCTTGCCAGTGTCGGTTGTGGGATAGTTTATGATTCTTGTGAGCTAGTCTACACCAGTTTTGGGACAAGTTTGCAACCTTCAGTTTGCAGTTTTCTTGATGATCGACGCCCAGTTTTCTGGCATGTTACAAATCAGCCCCAGCGTTCTTCACGGGCTTGTTCCCCGAGCCGGTCCCTTTACTCTCCCTTTGAGTATTGGAGTCATGTTGTGTATTCGATATCGATTGCACAGTTTAGATGTGGGTATGTTCTCTTTAGCACAAGTACAAAGGACCGTTTTATGATGAAGATTTTAAGGAAACAAGTTTCAATACTGGGAGTATATTTGCTCTTTCGAGTTTGTATGCAGTTTGGCATATTGTATTTGGATTGGATCTACAGGGTTGATCTTAGCAGATGCAGAGAAGTGGCGGACATTTGGTTTGATCTCAGGGAGTTTGCTTGAGTAGCTAGGTTTTTTTTGGACCCCGATGGCTTCTTTGGCAAACATAATCCTCAGGTGACGACCTTTTAGCCTGTTTCAGGTCTTCCTATTCTTAGCAGTCCGAGTTTACCGATGGTGTGATTCTCTTTGAGTCTTGAGTTCCATGAGATTCTCTTGCTATTCAGTTACAGAGCAAGCAATTTTACTCCAGATTGTCTCAAATTTCCTTTTGGAGGTACTCAATGCTCATTCTCTTTTCCCAGGATTGAGTAGGAGGGGGACTTCCCATCTTAGAGGGAGTTCTTAGCATCAGCTCTTGAGCTTTCAGTGACAGTGTTTGCTCTGTTCCAACTTGGGTTGAGTCAGTTGTTACATTAGATGGTACTGTTGAGGATACTTCTCTTTCAGAGGGTGCTTCCAGCTTATTATCTTTAGTCGACTACCGATGCTCCATGCACCATGTAGGGTGTCTTCCAGTTCTTGGTTTCTCTTGCCCATTTCTTATGGATTTGGATGGTGTGCTTTCGTCCAGAGTGTTAGTACCTTGGCGGATGTTTTCTTTAGCCATTTTGGTGGTTGCCTCATCTTTTGTATTTTGGTGTGACGGTTGCTCTTGCTAGTGCATCCGAGTAGTAGTTCCTATGTCTCGTCTTCCAGACTAATCCCTAGAGACTGACTGTACCATACAAGACACACCTACTTCCCTTATCCTTAGACTGGCATGTTATCTTGTACAGGTGGAGAGTGATCCTTCTCAGACTATGAACAAGTTACAGTCAGCCGACATACTTCAAAGTGGGGAGCCAGTTTTCTTGCTTCTCCGAGATTTGGTTCCAGGTTCCATAGGTATATTCTCCTTTAGGATTCACCTCCCTTTGGTAATCCAACTACATAGACAGAGACTGTTTTGCAGAGTTATGACGGCTATCCATGGTTCGGGTGTTCTCCCTTCAGAGGGGGATGTGGAGCCAGCTTGGGGATCATTTTGCGTAGACTACTTCCTTTAGTTTTAGTGGCTCCATGTGTAGCAGATATCACAGACTTGGGCACTCCAAGTCGGAAATCTGGCTCGACACACCAGAGAAGCACTTAAAATACTTCACAACTTTATCACACTTTAACAATTGGAGTCGACACGCCCCTGATGCTTGAGCAAATTACAACACTTGAGGGGACCTCTGCTCTCAGGCTCAGCGTCCAGATGCTCTGTAGAGTGAGGCCCCAAGGGTCTATTTATTCTTACAAGGGATGCCCCAAAAGCAGAGCCCCAAAAGCAGTTAAACTCAAATGCAACTTGTTCCAAAAGCATCTGGTCCCAAAAACTGCCAAAAAGAAGCCAATCCAATTGGCGGAAATCCGTACAGCAGCCACGTCCGTAGTCAAAGCTTTTTGTGGAGCTTTTGTTTGGCAGCCACGTAAGCAGCAGTCAACGCTTTTTGCGAGGGAATCCGTTCGTACTGTCTGTTGCCACGTCATCTTTCCTTCGTCTCGGGCAGTATTGCCACGTCATCATTTTTTGACAACGGACAGGATTGATAGTCTATTTGGTGGCTTTCTACAACACCAGGGCACCTTGTCCTTCTCTTGGAGACCTTGATGTGTGTTCCTTTTTGCTGGATGTTTGTTTCCGATTCACTTTGAGAGTGGGGTGATACTCCCTCGGGATGTGTTCCATACAGTTGAAGATCAGTTACAGTTTTACGCTCAGTTCCGATGAAGTTCCTTGAGATACAGTTTGCAGTTCATCATTCTATATGGTGGTTGGTGCAGCTCTTTGGTTCTTCGTCATCAGACATATAATTTCTTAATAGCCTCAATTGTCTCATTCTTTGGACTTCCCGTAGCAGGTTGGAGACTTTGGCATGTGGTATATGACCGGAGGTACAGATTTCCGACTCTTTCCTTGAGGGTGGAGTACTTTAGAGTTGGGAAATGATCCGGATACCAATCTTTTATGCCTTTACCCTTACTCTTGGAGCGGTCAGCAACAGTACCTTTTGCAGATGCTGGTTGTGCGACTTGTGAGTTGGTTGGCTTGAGGAGATTCTTGATAGAGCTGGATTTACTTTCAGCGGACAACATTATACTTCGCGGACGTCTTTCGGGGGTAGCGGTTGGATGGTATACGGGCCAGGTACTATTCAACCTTAGAGTTTTGTAGCAGATATCCTTGTCCACGAAACCCTCTTTTTAAAGTTGCAGATTGCTCACTTCAGCTTCGTGGTCCGACTTCCTTTCCAAGAGCTGAGAGGGGGTGTTAGAGTTCATGCATCTCTCTTGGTTTATCCAGTTTGCCCAGTTTCTCCCAGGAACAGGTGCTAGGGAGTGAGGGTTGTTTTGTGGTTGTGCCCGGCTAGTGTGAGGTAGGTTTCTCATGTTGGGTTGTGCCTAGCCATGTTTAGCCTTGGGTTTTGGCTCTATTCCATGGCCATTAGGCTCCTACAAGGTGGGAGTATTTTTCCCATGCGTGCGTGTATTTTTCCTCTGTGCCCCATGGGGCCATGGGCACCGGATGCCTTCTTTCCCTATTTTCTCCATTTATGCAGGGTTGTGGCTGGTGGACAGCTGGCCAACCTGGAGGCTTGGAGGTATATATGAGAGGGCAAGGCGCCTGTAGAGGAGCACAATGCGCAAGGCTTCAGGGTGCTAGGTGGCCCTAGGGTGGTCCTTGGGTGCAGATATCTAGCGTTTCCTTGCTGGATGCCTAGTGTTTTTGCCATGCAGCCCTAGAGTTTTTCTCTCCCAGCAGTGGGTCAACACCACAGACAAGCAACGGGCATCCCTCTCTTGCGTTTTCTCCTCATGGCAGCCTGCAGGTGGACAATCTCATGCGGAGGTAGAGAACCTCTGATACAGGCCTAGGAGAGTAGAGGATTCCTTTCCCTCTAGAGGGCAGCCATACGATCGCAGCCTTGAGCTTGATTTCTCTCTCTCTCCAGATCCACTTTGTCGCTGGGAGGAGATGCAGTTTGGTATAGCCCATGACGAGACCGTGCCAGCGGTCGTGTGAACAGGAGCAGTTTGCAGTGTTAGTAGCATTCGCAGTTGTGTGTACCTTGGGTCTATCCACTTGGCATGTCAGTTCTATGGCAAACCACCCTTGGTCACTTGTATGAGCAGATTGTTATCAGCATGGAGAGCCTTTCCTAGATCTCTCTCTCTCTCTCTCTCTCTCTCATTCTCAGATGTCCTGTCACGTGATACATCCAACCCTATGTGTCCGTGGACAAGCTACAGCATGAAAAGGGTTCAGTCAGTCCAGTCAGTCTAGATTAGAAGTGATCTGGTACTTTTATGAGTCTATTCGTAGACCGTGCATGCCCAATCACTTACTATAGATGCATATCCTCTGGTTGCACACAGCATGATCATCAGTATTCCCATCAGAATCCATTAGAATCCATTAAGGGAATTTTCCAGTGCATTTAGCCTATTTTCCCTATTTTTGACATTTTTCACTTGTTATTTTTAAGTGACTTTCCAACAAAAGTAGATAGGGCAATTTTGCTAAGTTAATATATAAGCAAACCCAAGTTAGCACTTTCTGGCAGAAGAGGCAGCAGGAGCTTCCCGCTCAACAGGCACCTTCTCAGCAAGAACCCCTCAAGCACCTTCCCGCTAGCATCTCCACAACCTTGGCGTTTTCTCCATCAGTACCTCCCCTAGCCTTGGCGTTTTCAACATTGCTTGGCCGCCAACAGCCCCCAAGCCCTGGCGTTTGCAGATTGCCATCAGCAGTACCAGAACTTCCTAGCTACCTAGCGTTTTTGCTAGTGTTTTTCAGATCTGCCAGCGTTTTGGTTTTCAGCCCATTCCGTAGCAGAAAGCTCAGCGTTTTCAGCATCCCCCACAGTAGCAGATTCAGCCCTAGTTGGTTGCAGAGTATCCCCATTTTCAGCCCTCGAAAACGCAGCCAAAATAGTCATTTTCAGCCACCGAAACAGCCCCGAAATTCAGCAGAAAGAAGACCACAGATTTCAGCCCTAAAGTCGTCGTCGTCGTCACAGGCATAGTCCCAGGTTGCATCAGTCCATTGCATCGTCATTGTACCACTTTGTGCAATCAAAAAGTAGACCACTCGTCGATGAGAGTGGGGCCTTCGGAGGAGGTTTTTACGTCTCTGGTGTCGTATCTCTCTTCTCACTCTCTCTCTCAGTCTCATACACTTGCACGCAGTGTCCATTCACTTTGTTTGTGATCATAGCACTTTCCATTAAGCACGGAAGGCTCTGCCTTCCATAAGAACAAAAGGAACCTTGAGCACAGTTCGGAGCACTCATCTTGAGCAAAGCGCAAACAATCATTCCGCTGCACCTAACATTGGTATTAGAGCTTTGGCAGTGTTCTGTATCCCTCAAGGAAAGAACCACAAGAATCACAAGAATTTTTTTTGCTTGTTGAGGTCGCACGAACCCAAGTTCGCTTGGGTGTGTCGATTCCTAATCGTGTTTTGTTGAAGAGTGATAGGAATCCCAAGAAAGAAGGGCTTGTCCAGCCTCCCTTTGTGTCTCTTTTCACTCATTGAGAGCGGACCGTGCACTTAGCGGTTGGCCAATCGACGTGAGGTGGGAAAAAGCAACCTCGGTGTGAGCGCAAGGCCGCCAAGGGGTGTGCTCGCGGAAAGGAGTAGAACTCGGGTGAAGAGAAGATCCTTCTCAAACGTAGTTTGCAAGCAAAAGAAATCCCTCAAGAACCTGAAGACCCTCAAGAACCCAAGTTTCTCGTGAACTTAAGAAACCAAGACCACAAGAACCCAAGACTTCAGAATGATCATCACTCGAAGCGGAATGGATACTTCGCTTGGAGGTGATGAGCATGAGAGAAGCGAAGAAGAATTTTCCCCATCAGGAGGTTTTTTTGACCCTTCCCCATCTACGACAATGATTGCACTAACTCCAATGCAGGAGTTGGAGCTGTTGTTTATGGAACATAATTTACAATGCGAAGCAAGAAATGCCGCAAGAATGGCATCCATTGCGCGTGAACGCGAGCAAGCACGCTTGGAAGCCAAAGAACGACAAGCCAAATTGGATTGTGAATTCAACGAAAGAAAAGCAGAAATGGAACGCAGACACGCAGAAGACGAAGCAGAAAGACAAGCAGCGAACAAAGCAAGACAAACAAAATTTGATCGCGAGATCAAAGCAAGAAGGGAAGAGTTCTTGCGACTCTTTTCTCAAGCTCAGGCACAGATGCCAGAGATTCGGGCAAAGGAGACTCTCTCAGTCTCTTCTTCTCCAAAGCATGATACACAGAATTTGCATGATTATGAGAAGCATGATGATTTGAATGATAATGATTTGCATGATGGTTTGGATGACAAAGATAAGCATGATGATTTGCATGACCAAGATGTGATTTCTCACAAGCATGATGAGTTGCATGAAGATGATGTGATTGTTCACAAGGATGATGTGTTAATGGATGCTTTTTCTAGCGAAGCTAACCTCGTTGTAGATTCAATCAAGTTCGAAGAACCGATCTTGGCTTTCGAGTCGAGGTCCAAAGAACCCCCACAAGACGATTCGATCATTCAGGGAGAACCGATCTTGGCTCTTGAGCCTAGGTCCAAAGAACCCTCACTGGAAGTATTATGTGTTCGCATGATTGATACGTACGCATTGTTCGAGTGTTTCATTCGTGATCGTTTCTTGGATTTTAGTCAGGGTCTTTATGTGATCCCTTTTCCTAGGCATGACATATTGTACGTTGAGCACGTTTCACTCATGAATGAGCACGAATGTATGCGGATTTTTCATGAAAAGCTGAAAATTATGCATTCAAGGAAGTCACATTCCATGTCTCTTCCTTGGCATGACACATTCGGAGAAGGAGCACATGAAAATATGAGCACCAAGCATGGACATTTCCGTTGTGAATTGTCATAGTTGATTGCTCTAGATCATAAGAGAAAGATTCGATCTCATTGTTTGCATGTGTTTGATGAACGGGTTGTCACTCTGTCTCTATGTTCATCTACATTGCATACACAGTCTTTAGCAAAGACAAGATTTTTTCCACTCACTTTACATGGAATAGGTATGTTCATGGTTTTGTGTTGGAAGTGGTTTCAGGAATTTTCAATCATGGAGATTCTTAAAGAAGAAAGAAGCATGACTCTCGATGAAGTTGAAGCATAAAAGGAAACACAGCAGACTTCGTGTCGCTTTCGGCGCGGCCCAAAGAAGCAAGCGTTGCAGACCTTTAAGAAGTTCAAGTACCGCACGACCCACACATCAGAGTGGGCCAGCGAAGAGTCCCTTCCAGGATTCCGGATGCTATTGGCAATCTCCCTCGATGCCATATAGTTCGATACCAGTACCTCACTTTGAAAAGGAGGGGATGTCACGTGACATATCCAACCCTATGTGTCCGTGGACAAGCTACAGTATGAAAAGGGTTCAGTCAATCCAGTCAGTTTAGATTAGAAACGATCTGGTACTTTTATGAGTCTATTCGTAGACCGTGCATGCCCAATCACTTAGTATAGATACATATCCTCTGGTTGCAAACAGCATGATCATCAGTATTCCCATCAGAATCCATTAGGGGAATTTTCTAGTGCATTTAGCCTATTTTTTCTATTTTTGACATTTTTCACTTATTATTTTTAAGTGACTTTCCAACAAAAGTAGATAGGGCAATTTTGCTAAGTTAATATATAAGCAAACCCAAGTTAGCACTTTCTGGCAGAAGAGGCAGCAGGAGCTTGCCGCTCAACAGGCACCTTCTCAGCAAGAACCCCTCAAGCACCTTCCCGCTAGCATCTCCACAACCCTAGCGTTTTCTCCATCAGTACCTCCCCTAGCCTTGGCGTTTTCAACATTGCTTGGCCGCCAACAGCCCCCAAGCCCTGGCGTTTGCAGATTGCCATCAGCTGTACCAGAACTTCCCAGCTACCTAGCGTTTTTGCTAGTGTTTTTCAGATCTGCCAGCATTTTGGTTTTCAGCCCATTCCGCAGCAGAAAGCTCAGCGTTTTCAGCATCCCCCACAGTAGCAGATTTAGCCCTAGTTGGTTGTAGAGTATCCCCATTTTCAGCCCTCGAAAATGCAGCCAAAATAGTCATTTTCAGCCACTGAAACAGCCCCGAAATTCAGCAGAAAGAAGACCACAGATTTCAGCCCTAAAGTCGTCGTCGTCGTCACAGGCATAGTCCTAGGTTGCATCAGTCCATTGCATCGTCATTGTACCACTTTGTGCAATCAATAAGTAGACCACTCTCGCTGACGAGAGTGTGGCCTTGGGAGGAGGGTTTTACAACGTCTCTGGTGTCGTATCTCTCTTCTCACTCTATCTCTTAGTCTCATACACTTGCACGCACAGTGTCCATTCACTTTGTTTGTGATCATAGCTCTTTCCATTAAGCATGGAAGGCTCTACCTTTCATAAGAACAAAAGGAACCTTGAGCACAGTTCGGAGCACTCATCTTGAGCAAAGCACAAACAATTATTCCGCTGCACCTAACATGTCCTGTCTCTCTCTACCTGAGTGGTCTCTCTTCTCCACAGGTGTGCCTTGTTCATGTTTTCGGCATTGCAGGTGTTCTAGATTGGAGTCGAGGTGCCCACCGGATCACGAGCCAGTTAATGTTAAGTATTCATGGACTGCAAAAGTGCAAGAAGCTTTTGAGAAGCTTAAGGAGAATCTTATCTCTCAATGTGTGCTCACACTACTAGATCTCTCAAAGCCATTTGAGGTCCAAATGTGATGTTTGTGGTGATTGCCTTGAAGCTATTTTGCTTCACGAAGGGCATGCCATCGCATATGAGAGCCAAAGACTCAACCTCGATAAGTGCGTATTGGGAAAATACAAAAAAGAGCTACTAGCTATTCTATATGCCCTAAACACGTTGAAACACTATCTCCTAGGGACTCCATTCATCCTGCGAATGGATCACAAAGCCTCAAGAACTTCATGACGCAAACCAAGCTCTCCGACAAACAAATGAGGTGGGCAAATTTTCTTTTGCAATTTAAATTTCATATTGCTCACATTGTTGGCAAGCACAATCAAGTGGTCGATGCACTTTCACAACGAAGATGCCTCGAGTTGTTTTTGCTAGAGCTGCATAGACATAGGGAGAGTCTCTTGAGGAGGTCAAACAATGGGAGACATTCATAGAGGTAGATCATTGACTTCTTTAGAGTAGAGACTCGACAGTCACATTGACCAATCTTCATAGTAGACTTCAGAGCCCACCGATACTAGGGGTATATTAATTGATAGAGCCATTGAGCTCGTGAGAGCTAGACGTCTCATGGGCCGCCATGACATCGACGGAGGCTCCATAAAAGAATCAGGACTATTCTAGCACGACATGGGAGACGTCCATTATGACTATTTACAGAGGTAGATATTGACAATGCTCTTCAACGATTGATGCAATACATTCTCAGAAAGCGCATGCATCTCTTCCGGTGTAACCTTTGACATGCTTAGTGCGTACTCAAGGCTCCTTTTACTACATGAGAGGGTCCCTTTTACTTCATGTGAGGGATGTGCAATAGACTAGAGAGAGGAGAGAGAATGATAGCGTGAATGAAGATTTTGTGAGTGAAAGAGAGAAACAAAGGAGACTTGGTCCCAAGCCCCCCTTCAAGGGTCCCCCTCTCTATCGCTAGAGAGGTATGTGCTTTAATTGCACAAATGCTGATACAATGGTCCTAGATGCTGATGGGATCTTGCTGTAGATACTTGGATGGGTGAGGCTAAAGGTTGAAAACTGAAAACGTTTGGGCTGATGTCACAAACTGCTTACGTGTCAAAGCCTTGAAGAATGGAGCCAACTTGCAGATCCCGGCCGAGGGGCCTAAACCCTAAGAAGAACAAGTAACAGAAGAAGAAGTCCTACCAACTTATGGGACCCTGTCCGATGGGGCCCAAGTGACATAAAGGAATTAAAAAGCAAGACCCACACACACACACACACCAAGAAGTACGCAAAAACTGTTGACGTGGCAGCTGTACGGATGCTCCGGATTTTCTGTTGACATGATGACGTGGCACTGTACGGATTTCCGCGTTTTGAGCTTACCGTTGATGTGGTAGTTGTACGGAATTTCGTGATTTACACTGACAGCTTTTGGCATTGCTTTTTGGACCATAAGCTTTTGAGTTTGAAGGCTTTTCATGTAGACTGCTTTTGGGGCCTAGGGCCTTTAAATAAGAGGCCATGGGCTCATTCTCGAGCATGCTTCCTGTAGAGGGTGCAGAGTCTGGAGTACCGGCTTGTATTGTGTTGATGCAATATAAAGAAATACCGAAAGGGGTGCCAAGGTTTGGGGCCAATACTCTCTGGGGTGGAATTTCGCCACTCCCATGTCGCGTGTCCTCTCTCTCTTTCGGTTCAGTTGTTATTGAAGTGTTAAAAGTCTGTTCAGTCAATTCTTTTCCATTGGCACGTGGTGCCCGCCTTGTGACAGTGGTATCAGAGCATTAGGCGTGTGCTTTTCTAAAGCGTACCGGTCCTACCAAAGAGCAGATAAAGCAAATGAAAGACTAATAGA
This sequence comes from Adiantum capillus-veneris, assembly GCF_014529385.1. NCBI lineage: Eukaryota > Viridiplantae > Streptophyta > Polypodiopsida > Polypodiales > Pteridaceae > Adiantum > Adiantum capillus-veneris. Next base: position 76,074,220 of record NC_140932.1, on the reverse strand, counting down.
ATTTTATTTGAAGTATCTTCGGGGCCCGACCTATTAGCCACTCTGAAACCGGCCTTTTCAATCCAAAAAGGGCGGTAGACTTTACTTCAAACCTCGATTTAGCTTTCACCCATTATTAGTCGTCTATTATACCTGCGCTATAGTGACACAAGAGAGGGGAATGGGATACAGATGCTAGAATGCACCTGTATGAGAAGACCGACACCAGATTGGCCCCTAACTTAGGCGCCCCTTTCGGTATTTCTTTATTCTTTAAAAGAGGGAATAAATGCTGTGGATCCCTACAAGCTGCCCCGCACAACCTTGGCTGAATTTTGACTGTTTTGGCCTAATTTTGGCAGCATAACTGTACTAGAACCCTTCACGGTCAGTATTCCCACGCATTAAATGACTTTCCCGACGCATACGGGCACTTTGCAAAACCTGGCGAGAATCTGCAGCACGCTGAATTCTCTGTTTTCAGCCCCGAAAATGCGCCAGATCACCTGTACAGCGGTCCCCTTGCGTCCCCGAACCTCCTGGGGGTATTAGGGTCCGTTTAGGGCCAAAACCCTAAACTTGCAAAAATACACAGCAGGCTGTAATTTACTGTTTCGGGCTCCGTTTCGCGTGCCGGTCGCATCCGTAGCAAGTCCTTGAGCTCCCGCACCTGTAGGGCTACTTGCCCTTTGAATCGGACGAGATTTCTGGCGTGAAACCTCTCCGAATTCACCTGTACCTGCGGGGGGATTAGCCGCTAGCTAATCCAGTACCTGTGCAAGAGGCTCTTGCCTCGGCAATCGCGCATGAACCCACACAACTATACATTGGTCAAATGAAGAGCCCACTAGAGGGGCATAACATACTGCCAAAGGGGAGAGAGAGGGCAGTGCGTAGCGTGCAGGGCATCACTCCTGGCACCGCACTGTGCATAAGAGGGAAAGCAAGCACTCCATAGCTCTTAACCTGTGACAGAAACTGAAAATGAGGCTCTTCCCCTCCTAAATTCAGCGCCACTTCTTGTTGCATGAGGCAAGTGCACCAAAAGGTGCCACTTGGCACATTTATAAGCATTTTCCCGTTTCGGGATTGCCGTCTAAAAATATCCCAACCGGTTGCCCCGTTGACTTCACGGTAGAGTAAGAAAATGTTCCCCTTGTAATTCCGGAGGTAATGACGTCAACACATTTTCAGATCCCAAAATAGCAGTTCCCTAAATTTTAGGAGATGCTGCCATTGTATCTTTCTAGGTCATCCGTGTAACAAACTGCTGACGTGTCAAAGCCTAAAGAATGGAGCCAACTTACAGATGCCGGCCGAGGGGCCTAAACCCTAAGAAGAACAAGTAGTAGAAGAAGTGTCACAGAGTGAGGACGTGGTTGCCCGAGTGCAGAAAACCCTAACCCTAATATCTGCCAGAAACCCTAATTCTGAAAACCCTAACCCTAAAACCTGCAAACCCTAATTTCTGCCAGAAACCCTAATTGCTGCAAACCCTAATTCTGAAAACCCTAACCCTAAAACCTGCAAACCCTAATTTCTGCCAAAAACCCTAACCCTAACCCTAAGGCAGCAGACAAATTCTGAAAATTGCGCTGACATGATGACGTGGCAGGCTGTACGGATTTTCGTAAATTACGCTGGTAGCTTTTGGCATTGCTTTTTGGACCATAAGCTTTTGAGTTTGAAAGTTTTTCATGTAAACTGCTTTTTGGACCAGAAGCTTTTGAGTTTTAAAGGCTTTTTACTATAACTGCTTTTCAGGCCAAGGGCCTTTAAATATGAGGCTAGGGCTCATTCTCTGGCATGCTTCCTGGAGAAGGTGCAGAGTCTGGAGTATCGGCTTGTACTTTGATGATGCAATATAAAGAAATACCGAAAGGGGCGCCATGGTTTGGGGCCAATACTCTCTGGGGTGGAATTAATGCAGTTACACATGTATTCCTTAATAGAAGCAATTACTGTATCCTTGACAAACTGACAAGAAATACTCACTTCTATAGCACTAACCAACTTTTGGACATTCCATAAGAGCAATTGCCAAACTGACAATCTGTACAGCTCTAACATTCATGTAACAGGTATTTCATTTGAGCTCACTTTAAATACCATGTACATCATTTGTTTCAGAAGCCATTGTCACACTGACAATCCATGTAGCTTTGAAACTCAAGGGGTCAAGGTAGGTTGCAAATTGAAGGCTTCCAGGTAAAGTGATAACACAGATGGTGACTCTGCAAGTTCACCTTCTTCCATCCACTTAGCATCCATTGGTGGATAGTTTCTGAACTTTACCAAGTAACGCCTAGCAACCTTGCCTTTCACTTTCCTTTCTTTGTGTGCCAAAATCTGTTCCGGGACCAAGATCTCGTCAAGTTCCTCGACTTCCGACTGATCTTCAGCTGGCATATCTTCTGGCACATCACCCACATAGGGTCTGAGAAGACTCACATGAAACGCATTGTGAATCTTCCAACTGTCAGGCAATTTCAGCCTATATGCAACATCACTGATTATGTCGCATACTTGAAAAGGCCCATAGTAACGCATGCTGAGCTTTGGAAACAATCTTTCCTTGCCCTTCATCTTCTTTAACCTTGCCTTTTCAAAGCGTAAAAGCACCCAATCACCAAGTGTGAATATACCACTTCATGACGGTGACGGTCAGCTGCTTTCTTTTGCTTTGCCCGAGTCTTTTCTAAGGCCACTTTGACCTTCTTGTACATTTCATCCATGTCTTGAAGATACTTATCTGCTTCAAATATCTTGTCCTTTGTATGCAGTATGGGAGGAACTTTCTTGCCACCTTCAACTATCTCAAAAGGTGCCTTGCCAGTTGATGAATGCACTGTATTATTGTATGCATACTCCACCAATGGCAAATACTGCTCCCACTTTGCTTTATGCTCTGACACATAGCACTTCAGCAGATCTAGGACAGTAGAATTGGCCTCTTCTGACTGCCCATCTGTTTGAGGATGAAACGACGAAGAGAATTTGAGCGTGGTGCCCATATTCTCAAACAAGCCTCTCCAGAACAAATTTGTCATGCGTGGATCACGGTCGCTAACAATCGACTGTGGCATGCCATGATACTTGAAAATATTGCTCATAAACAAGCGTGCCATCTGATGTGGCTTTATCTTCTTCCTGACAGGAATAAAATGAGCCTGTTTGCTGAATCTGCAAATAATGGTCCAAATACCATCATTTCCTGTCTGCGTTCTCGGAAGATCAAAGATAAAATCCATAGCAATACTTTCCCATGGTTTATCTGGAATAGGTAGTGGTTGCAATAACCCTGGTGCCTTTTGCCTGTCAAACTTGACCTTTTGGCAAATTAGGCATTCTCGCACAAAGGCATCCACATCCCTTCTCAATGTAGGCCAATAGAAGAATGTCTCAACCGCTTTAACTGTAGCATCGATACCACGATGCCCTGCATACGGTGGGACATGACTCTCTTCCATAACTTTGCGTCGCAATGGCTTTGTGACACACAATCTACCATGCATCATCATGAACCCGTCTTTAAGAAGATAGTGTTCATGACGTTGTCCTTGCATTAGCTGCTCGAAGACCCTTGCAAAATCTTTTTCATTTTCATACTGTTCTCTCATATCATCAAGTTCATGATGATAAGGAATTGACACAGTTGAAATTTGTGGCTTCCTTGACAAGGCATCAGCCACAACGTTCTTCTTGCCTTCCACATGCACAATCTGAAAATGGAACATGGACAAGATATTTGCCCATCGCATATGCTTCTCAGATAACTTTGTCTGTGTCAAGAAGTACCGCAAGGTCTGATGGTCCGTTTGGACAACAAAGTCTGCACCTAGCAGGTAGTGTTTCCAACTTAAGAGCGCATGAATCACAGCCAGTAACTCTTTGTCATAGACCTGCATGGTCATCTCTGGCCCTTGCAAAATTCTGCTCTCATAGGCTACTACCCTGCCATGTTGCATTAGCACTGCACCAATGCTACTACCACAGGCATCACACTGGACAACAAATGACTTCCTAAGATCTGGCAACACAATGACTGGATCTGAAGTCATCTTTTCCTTTAAGAGATTAAAAGCTGAAATCTCTTTTTGTGTCCATCTAAAGGTGACTGCCTTCTTTTGAAGAGCATGTAAAGGTGAAGCAATCTCAACGAAATTTCGGATAAACCTTCTGTAATAGGAGCATAGTCCCAAAAAGCTTCGGACATCATGCACCGTCTTCAAATTTGGCCATGACTTGATCGCTTCAACTTTTGCAGGATCCATTCTGACACCATCCTTTGAGACAATGTGTCCCAGAAAGTGAATCTCTTCCAGAAAAAACTCACTTTTCTTTGCATTGATGAGCAACCTATGACTGCGTAGCTCTTTGAACACAATGGCCAAGTGATGCCTATGCTCCTCTTCATTCTTTGAGTAGACTATCATGTCATCAAAGAATGTACCAACAAACTGTTGATGTGGACGGAAAATTCTGTCCATCATCCTATTGAACGTAGCAGAAGCATTTGTGAGACCAAAGGGCATCACTAAAAATTCGTAAAGGCCAAACGTTGTTCTAAAAGCAGTCTTGTGCACATCCTCTGATCTAATGCGGATCTGATGGTACTCACTCTTTAGATCTATCCTGCTAAACATAGCTGCTCCTTCTAATTTGTCCATAATATCATCAATTCTAGGTATAGGGAATCTATTCTTGATGGTATTCTTGTTCAGTGCACGGTAGTCGATGCACATACGCCATGAGCCATCCTTTTTCTACACCAACAACACTGGAGAACAGAATGGAGTTGAACTGGGCTGAATCAGCCCCTTTTCTAACAGCTCATGTACTTGGCCCATTATCTCTTTCTGCTGAGCCGCACTAACCCTGTACGGAGGCTTATTTGGTGGGCTACTGCCTGGCACCAAATCTATCGCATGGTCCTCGGGTCTCTCTGGCGGTAATTGAGACGGTAATGAATCAGAAAAACAGTCACTATACTGTTGTAAAAACATTGACCTTTCTTTATCTAACACAGATAAATTTGATTCATCACAATCTGACGCTTCACCTTCTTTTGCTCTTCTGACTTGCGAGGAAAACGTCTTTTTCATTTCTCTACTGGTCCCTTTTCTGATTTAGCCGTAGCTTTATCTTTCCCTGCGTTGGCTGGCTCCTGAGTCCCTTTAGGAGCCTCATTGGGAACGTGCTTCTTGGCTGAATTTTTCTTGCCTGATCCTGCCTTGACGCCAGTGTTAAATTCAGAATCTTCTCCCTTGCGCAAACCATTGCCAGTGTTTGCTACCTCGATGAGCTGCGTCAAAGTAGTGACTTTTGTCTTCGTGCAGTATTTTCTCAATCCTTTGGGTAGGCCACAACAGTATTTTTCAATCTGTTTTGTCAATGGCACAAACCTATAGGAAGTTACTGGAAGTAGAGCTTTCCAAAACTTCCGATTGTAATCATCCAGATTTTTGCAAGTGGCAGCATTTAGCTGGTGCCATTCTGTCATGACATTTGCTTCAAAGTCATCCGATAACCATGCTGTTGCAAAAATCTGCTTGAAGTAAATCCATGTGGACGGAGCTTGCCCTTGAAGCAATAAAGTTGTCCACCATTGTCCCGCATTCCCTGTCAAGAAAGTGGCTGCCTTGCGGACCTTTGAAGCCTCTGTAAAGTTTCCCCCTGCATAGGCCTTGTCAAACTGCTGGAGGAATGAGAGAGCCTTCTTCCTGTCATCAAACCCTGTAAAGGTCGTGAATGACACACCTTTGCCACCTTCTTTGTATGGAGTTGGCCTCTCCAGCGGCGTTAAATTGTCATATGGAAGTGACTGAAACATGGGAACACTATTAGGGTTCATCTGTGTTCCTTGGCCGCTATTAACTTGACTTGGAAATGCCATATTTGGCTGCTGATTTGTAATTCCAGCCATACCAAAATTTGCTTGTGGTATCCCAAATTGGCCCTGAGTGCTCTGAAACCCTGGTTGCATACCCATGACACTGTACATGGGGTTAGGCATCATCGTTTGAGCACCCCCAAACACTGTTCCTGGCGTGTAAAACTGATTTCCAAGTGCATGACCAGCCATCCTCTGGAATACTGATCCACCTCCAAAATAGCCAGGGTGTACTGAAGGTGGTGGGAAGACCTGCTGCATAGCCTGTAGGTTGCTTCCCTGCCCATTAGAACCAGCTATAGGCTGCTGAAAGGTGGCGGACTGAACTGGTACAGCTTGAAAGACTGGCATCTCAGCCACCTGTTCTTGCACCTTAGGCATAGGTTGTGGAGACTGTATGTTCTCCGTCAAGTGTACAGTTGTTTCCATTGACTGTGCAGTATGAATCACCTGTGCTTGAGCCTTAACAGGCTTTTGAATATGATCCAGTGACCCAACTTGCTGAGACGGAACAGGAGGTTGCAAAAAGGCTAAAAACCTCAGGTTCTGCATTACTTGTGTGAACATAGCCACAGCAGTAGCTAATTGGGTTCTGAATATATCATCATCCGTTTGTGGTGGTCTTGAAGACTCACCCACTTCATGTGTCTGTTGACCCTGTGAAGAAGAAACCTCTTCAGTCACATCATCTGGTCTGTCAGCCATAATTGCAATTCCCTGTGTCTGGTCTATGATCCCCTGTGTCTTCAAGCCCAATCTGACCAAGGCTCACTTCTATGGGAAAAAGTGATTTAATCCCATCGATGGAACCATGAAACCGGCCTTTTCAATCCAAAAACGGCGGTAGACTTTACTTCAAACCTTGATTTAGCTTTCACCCATTATTAGTCGTCTATTATACCTGCGCTATAGTGACACAAGAGAGGGGAATGGGATACAGATGCTAGAATGCACCTGTATGAGAAGACCGACACCAGATTGGCCCCTAACTTAGGCGCCCCTTTCGGTATTTCTTTATTCTTTAAAAGAGGGAATAAATACTGTGGATCCCTACAAGCTGCCCCGCACAACCTTGGCTGAATTTTGACTGTTTTGGCCTGATTTCGGCAACATAACTGTACTAGAACCCTTCACGGTCAGTATTCCCACGCATTAAATGACTTTCCCGACGCATACGGGCACTTTGCAAAACCTGGCGAGAATCTGCAGCACGCTGAATTCTCTGTTTTCAGCCCCGAAAATGCGCCAGATCACCTGTACAGCGGTCCCCTTGCGTCCCCGAACCTCCTGGGGGTATTAGGGTCCGTTTAGGGCCAAAACCCTAAACCTGCAAAAATACACAGCAGGCTGTAATTTACTGTTTCGGGCTCCGTTTCGCGTGCCGGTCGCATCCGTAGCAAGTCCTTGAGCTCCCGCACCTGTAGGGCTACTTGCCCTTTGAATCGGACGAGATTTCTGGCGTGAAACCTCTCCGAATTCACCTGTACCTGCGGGGGGATTAGCCGCTAGCTAATCCAGTACCTGTGCAAGAGGCTCTTGCCTCGGCAATCGCGCATGAACCCACACAACTGTACATTGGTCAAATGAAGAGCCCACTAGAGGGGCATAACATACTGCCAAAGGGGAGAGAGAGGGCAGTGCGTAGCGTGCAGGGCATCACTCGTGGCACCGCACTGTGCATAAGAGGGAAAGCAAGCACTCCATAGCTCTTAACCTGTGACAGAAACTGAAAATGAGGCTCTTCCCCTCCTAAATTCAGCGCCACTTCTTGTTGCATGAGGCAAGTGCACCAAAAGGTGCCACTTGGCACATTTATAAGTATTTTCCCGTTTCGGGGTTGCCGTCTAAAAATATCCCAACCGGTTGCCCCGTTGACTTCACGGCAGAGTAAGAAAATGTTCCCCTTGTCATTCCGGAGGTAATGACGTCAACACATTTTCAGGTCCCAAAATAGCAGTTCCCTAAATTTTAGGAGATGCTGCCATTGTGTCTTTCTAGGTCATCCGACCCTCTTTGTACATTGCGGCCACATCCAGAACTGAAATGTAGCCTCTGTAGCAAAGGATTCCACTTTGGCTAGTCAATGACCCCACTTGGCTAACCATAGTCCTTGTCCAACCTTAGTGCTCTCTTGCCCTCAGGCCTGGACTCCCTCTGGACAGTTCCACACTAGCTATGCAATGCAGGGCAGTTAGATTTCCCGAGGGGTGTTTCCAAAAAGTGAAAGTAAATAGATAATAAGAAAGAAATCAACAAAAAGGATACATAGTAGTCACACGCTGGTGACACACTCCCACCCTTCATACATTGCGCATCGGGCGCGCTCCCGTCTTCACCACTCATGTCTTACAGGGCATAAGCCATTAAGATCACTCGCAAGAGAAGGATCCAAGATTTGTTTTGAGTCATTGTTTTTCTCAGAAGCAGTGCCATGCAGATGTTGATAGCTACCAAGCCGCACACTCCAAGGACTTGGCAAGCTTTCAAGAAAATTTTTGCCCAAAGTTATATGGTTTCTGACATCTTCCTTCGCAGTGCAACTTCTGGCAGAGTGGGGAATCCTGAAATGCTTGCCATGGAAACCCTAGCAGATTATAACTTGAAATTTCTCGACATCTCTCAGTAGACGTCTCTTCACGAGTTGATGACCTTGGAGGTCCAGTGTGAGTGCTATCTTGGGACTACGAATGCCACCAAAGAAACACTGTCTGTCCAAGAGCTGATGGACCATGCTGTGCTCGGCTACGACCTTATGGAATGAACCTAACCCTAATTTTTGGTGTAGGTTTCAGGATGGAAAGCCAGTCGACTTTTCGAGCTCGATTGATGTCGAGATTGTTTTTTTTAAGTTTGAGTTCTGTTTGAGAACTTCTTTGGTGATCCTGTTTGAAATTTGTTTGAAATGGATGGTATCTGTTTTGAACCTGTTTTAGTACCGATTTGAATTGTGACTCTGGTTTTAATACTCGTTTCAATGGTTGGTGATTTTACTCCCGGGTGGAGTAGTACAAATGATGTCTGAGAATGCTTGCTCATTCATACTCATGGCCTGGACCCTTGTGGTTATTTGCGGGGGGAGTATTGAATGATTGAAAAGTGTTGTTTTTACTCATGGCCCAGACCTTGCGGGGGGAGTATTGAATGATTGAAAAGTGTTGTTTTTACTCATGGCCCGGATCCTCGTGGTTATTTACGGGGGGAGTATTGTTGTTGTGACTCCTGGCCCGCACCTGGATGGTATTGCGGGAGGAGTATTAAGAAGTCTGAGCAGTGGTTACTCTCAGCACCTCCAAATGACGCAGGCTGTGGTTTGGGGGGCGTTTGGTTGTAAAAGGCCTTTGTATCTCCCGGCCTGGACCTTTTTAGGTTATGCGGGAGGAGTGATGAGAGAGTCATTGATTATCTCCCGGCCCGGACCTTGTTAGGTTATGCGGGAGGAGTGTTCATCGGCGGCTTTAAGTTTCTATGTCTTGTAACATGCATATGTGAGCATTTGTGTTGAATTATGATGTGCCAACCACTGAATATTCCTAATTGGATGAGATTGCCTGGGTATGTAATTTTAGTGCATCAAGACACCCGTGGAAGATCAGTGCGGTCTGGGTGTGATGGCTAATTTTACTACGCCGGAATATCAAGAGTTTCTATCTGGACGAAAGGAGAAGCAAACTGCTTGATCAAAAGATCCGAAAGGAGAAGCTAACTCCTTAACAAAAAGAGCAAACTGATTGTCCCTCGGAATTTTTTGAGCTAACTTGAGTTGTTTTGCAGATATGCTGTAATCACGGACGATTACTCTCTTTCAAGAAGGGGGGATGTCACAAACGCTTACGTGTCAAAGCCCTGAAGAATGGAGCCATCTTGCAGATCCCAACCGAGGGGCCTAAACCCTAAGAAGAACAAGTAACAGAAGAAGAAGTCCTACCAACTTATGGGACCCCGTCCGATGGGGCCCAAGTGACATAAAGGAATTAAAAAAGCAGGACCCACACACACACCCCAAGAATTACGCAAAAGCTGATGATGTGGCAGCTGTACGGACGCTTCGGATTTTCCGCATACATGCTGACGTGGCACTGTACGGATTTCCGTGTTTTGCACTGACTGCTGATGTGGCATTTGTACGGAATTCCGTGATTTACGTTGGCAGCTTATTGGACCAGAAGCTTTTGAGTTTGAAGGCTTTTCATGTAAACTTCTTTTGGGGCCTAGGGCCTTTAAATAAGAGGCCATGGGCTCATTCTCGAGCATGCTTCCTGGAGAAGGTGCAGAGTCTGGAGTACCGGCTTGTACTGTGTTGATGCAATATAAAGAAACACCGAAAGGGGCGCCAAGGTTGGGGCCAATACTCTCTTGGGTGAAATTCCGCCACTCCGTGTCGCGTGTTGTCTCTCTCTTTCAGTTCAGTTGTTATTGAAGTGTTAAAAGTCTGTTCAGTCAGTTCTTTTCTATTGGCTCGTGGTACCCACCTTGTGACAACTGATCTGGTACTTAGGTTGAAAACTGAAAGCACTATTGATGATCTGATTCTTGGGCTGAAATCTGCACTTTTTTGTGCTTGGATCTGCGAGGGTAAAGGCTGAAAATCAAAACGTTGGGGCTGATCTGGTACTTGAGCTGAAAACTGAAAACGCTGTTGATGATCTGATGCTTGTGCTGAAATCTGCACTTTTTTGGCAATGAAGCTAGGACATTCTGTTGCTAAAGTTGGCGATGGGTTGATGGCTGAAAGATGCCGAAGATGCTTGTGTTGCGGTTATTGGATGTCTAGAGAGGTGACCCCTAGGGTCTCCTATATAGGTGCAAAAGTGTAGGTCGAACAGGTTAGATTGAGCCCCCACGTCTTTATAAAATGATGCTAATATGTCACTTATTAATAAGTTAATAAACTCACTTATAAGAGGTGCTTCACATGCAAATTAAGACCTAGGTCGGATACTAATGCATGGGAACACTCCCTAGTGCCACCTAGCAGACATTGGCTGTGCTCATGTGCAATGAGAGGGTATCCAATTAATCTAAAGTGCGTGGATGTGCACGTCTTGCGTAGAGGCTCACAAGGGTGCCTAGGTTGTCACACTTCCTTGGTTGTACTAAACCCTAGAAGTAGGAGTCACAACTTGTCCACATGCACATAGGGTTAGATGTGCACATGACATTGTAGCATTACATTTCCACCCCTTTCAATGTACTCTCCATGTCTCTATGCACAACAAAAGGTGGGTTATGGAACTTTGTTAACACCTTCAACCGCAAATCCTCAATGACACACAGCATAGTCTTTCTTATTAGATAACCTTTCTTGATGGTATAACTTGCAATTGTCTCCCTAATGTGTATCTGGTCACAAAATCAGAATCCGTAGCATACTGATGAAGCATGTATTGCCGAGATGGCCAATACCCGTGGCCTTCGAGACAACATGTTTGCCACTAGATTCTTCTTTCTCGTCATATGAACAATCTGGAAATGGAATTGCGACAAAATGTTTGCCCATCTCATTTGCTTATCGAAAGCTGCTTCTGGGACAAGAAGTATTTCAAACAATGATGAGCAAGAAATGTCTCCATTGAGTCAAAGCGTGTATCACTGCTAACAGCTCCTAGCCGTAGATCTATGCAACATTCTCTGTCTAGAGAACATTCTACACTCATAGACTAGGACGCGGCCCTCTTGCACTAAGGCCGCTCCCAAACTACTACCACAATCGCAGTAGGGTATGCAATGGAGAAGCAATCTTCAAAAACTTTCGAATGAACCGCCTGTAGTAAGAGCATAAACCGAAAAAGCTTTGAACTTCGTGTACATTCTTTAATTCTAACCAATTTTGAATGGTTTCTATTTTTGCTTGGTCTATCTGTACACCCTTTGCTGGGTCAACGTGTCCTAAAAAGTGTATCTCTGGTAGGAATAATTCACTCTTTTTCCCGATGACCACCAATTTGTGCTATAGTAGACTAGTAGTGCCTCAAAAACTTGCAAGAGATGGTGTCGGTGATTTGCTTTATTCTTGGAGAATACGTTGATGGTGTTGAAAGAGGTGCCCACAAATGACCTATACTCTCTAAAAATCTAATCCATCATTGTATTGAGCGTTGCTAAAGCATTTGTGAGACCAAAAGGCATCTCCAAATACTCGTACAATCCGAAGGATGTCCTGAACGTGGCCTTGTATACATCTCGAGGAGGGATCATGATTTGATGATAGCCACTTTTTAGATTGATTCTACTAAAACACATAGAACCCTGTATTTTGTTAAGTATATCATCAATCCGGGGTATTGGAAACCTGTTCTTGATAGCGATTTTATTGAGAGCTCTTTTGTGTGAGTGGTCATTGATCAATGAAATAAAGAGAGACAACCAGTGGTGCCTATTTGGGCCCACTTCTTCATTGAGATTAACTCTTGCCTCTCCTACATCATCTCTTATTTCAAGTATCTCCTCTACCCTCTTCTCCTCTGTCTTCAAGAGTCTTGCCATGGACTTGTGCCTTCACCAATCTTTTGTCCTATGGGCATTCTTTTATTTGGATTTCTTCCTTATTTTTTGAGAAAAGTGTGGAAGGGGGAGGGTTGTCATGACATGCTTCAACTTCATTTATCTGTGCCTTACATCAGGTGGTCCTAATTAACTGTGACCTAGTTCATGTCATCTCTTTCCTTCTTTATTGATTGATTGGTCCGTTTGTCGGCACTAAATAGCTTCTAGGTGGATTTCCAGGTTTGCCTTATTGGTCATCATCACAATGGTGCTATTTTGGATTCTCAAATTTGGAAGTTTGTTCAACTTTTGAGGGCATTGTCAAATTGCGCCATTTCCTCATCACTTTTTTGCGTCTTAACTGGTAGTTGAAGGAAGAGAGAACGCTAGAGGTTTATTGTCTTGATTATCCTCTCTTTCAAGGTGGTAAGGTACGTAAGGTACGGTACGTATTCGGTACGACCTGTACGTAGTACCGAATGGATAGAGTTGTTAGGTACGTAAAATTCGTAGGTTTTTTTTTTTAAATTCCAAAAACCTACTATACGGTCTATACTTGATAAAAAATTCATAAGTATGACTCCAAGGATGTTAGTTCACTATTCTATAAACCAAGGCAAAGCTTTCATACGAGTTCCTGATCGTGCTTGCCCTCCTATATTCACCACCGCAATGACGTTCGTGTGTGCTCCATAAATGCAAGTTGTGTCGAAATGTCTACAAAACTAGGTGTTGGGATAAGGCTAAAGAAGGGCAAACCAAAAATTCCTGCCACAATAGGGTTTATTTCCACATATTACCCACAGCACTGCAGCCCCCAAACCCAAGAAGGAAAAAAAAAAAAAAAAAAACCCGTACAGTACGGTACGGACGCACCGTACTGTACAGATCCGTACGTACGTACGGATCCTACCTTGCTCTCTTTAATTTCTAGGTTTTGCTCATGGGCCCCTGGTGTTGTGGGTTGGCCAGGCATCAGTAAAAGACAGGGCAATGCACTTCTATTCCGATTCTTTTACCAAATTCACCACATGGTTTTCATCTTTAATGGCCATTGTGGGTCATTTTTAGGATGTCTTGGTCTAGGCCCATCTACACCCATGTTGACATTGTCCATACGTCATTTAGAGCTTGTATACATATTCACCAATAATGTTTTCCAGGTTTCAGGTTTCATGACAACATGTTCTGTCGTGCAGCTAAGAAACGTCATGATTTTGTAGTTTTTCCTATATGATACAAGAAGTCCTTGTAGTTCCAGGAATTGTTTATAGGCCTACTTGGTGCTAGTTAAAGCACTTACTAGATGGTGCAAATATTTAGGGAACCTGGTCATTTTTGGGAGATTGTACATATTTTTGAGTTATCAAGTTGTGGAGAAAGTCGGATATTCAGGAAAATTGAGGCAAATTGGAAAAATATTAGAAGGAATCAGAGGATTGCAGGAGCAGGGAAGAAGAGGGATGAGGAGAAGAAGAAGAAAGAAGAGATAAGAGAGGAAGAAGAAGAAGAAAGGAAGCTGCAAGCAAGAGGAAGAAAGAGAGTTTGAAGCCAGCCACAAGCAAAGTTTATATGTGTAATAGATAATTGAGTTATGTTGTCTGCCCTATGTTCTCTATTTTCTCTCACACCTTCTAACCCTATGAATTGTTATGCTTATGTTTTACTTCAAGTGTTTCACTGTACGCTCAACTGGTTTAGCTATTAATTCTTAGTGTGTGAAAGTTGTGCTTGTATCAATCATAATTCATTCACAGGTACAGTCCAGACAAGGGTTGTGGAGCCTGGTGTGGAGAAATCTGATTATATGGCGTTTTATGATGATTATTTGGAGGGGCATATCCCAGGGGCTGTTTTTTTCAACTGGGTATGTTTAGTATTTTGCCCAACCAAAATAAAGAAAATTTGTTGCTTCAGATACTTTAGTACCAGCCATGGAATGTAGGTTGGCTGCTCAACAGACCCAATGTGCGCATTGTGCATTAGATCAAGGTTTTGCTCACAATTGTTTCTCCAATATGCGATCAAGAAATTACTTGGTTATCAATTTTGAAGGGTACCGTGCTTAAGTTCCAGTCCAAGGACAAACAAAATACCTTATAATCAATCTTGAAGGGTACCGTATTTGGTTCACAATTTTCTCTCTGATATAGGATCAAGGAAATACTTGGTAATCAATCTTGAAGGGTACTGTGTTTAAGTTCCAGTTCATTAGTTAGCCATTTTGTGTTGAAAGGAGTTTTGATCAGCAAGCTGCTGCCTTGAACTATGGAAATCTTTCCCATTTTGTCAAAATCTGTGCATTTCTTAAGGAGGCCTTGTAATTTTGTGTAAAAAAGGAATGAGTTTTTCAGGGTGCATGCAAGTGCAATCATTCTCAAAAAAGCTTGAGATGTTGCCAATTTCAGCAGTGTACTGGATATTATGGGCTCTGTCCGCATTAAACTTATGTACCTAATGTAACACATGGTAGGTGCTTTTGCCTACTTTGTTAATCTTGGAGAATAGCGTTCACGTAGTACTCATTGTTGTCATTGCAGTTTAAGCTCACCGTGTGATTGAGATATTGCTATTGTGTCAGCCTTATAAATAAGAATAATACCTGGGTAGGTATTTAGCATGCCATTTGTTAGACATGATACACATTATCTTATTCGTTTCAGGCTTGTAGGTAAAGGACGGTGTTGTTCATGACTCTGATATTCCAGTCCAGTTGACAACTGATACGGAAGAATTTTCATCGCTGGTAAGTGAATCAGATGGGTTTAAGTTAATTCCTTTCTCTGTTTTACACAATTCAAGGGTCTTGTTTACATTCAGGGGAGATATATCTTGTAGTAGAGTAGGCATGGACATACTCGTCTACAACCACACCCATGTGACCAATTTTCAGAGGCCTGTCTTGGCAAGGCTCATGTAAGCCCACTCTGTCTTCCTCTTTAGGGGATACTGAGAGGCTGACAGTATTCTGGTGGATGACGTTATGTAAAGAAGTACTATGAAATGGGAATTCCTAAAATGAATTTGTCACATGTGCTCTCTCATGTGTGTATTGTTTGAGTGCATGTTTGAAAGGCGAAATGACTGTAGCATTTTCTTTTGTTCACTTGAGGGGTGATGTGGATATGGTAGTAACGAGATTAAGTCGATCAAGAGATTCGTGAAAAGATCAGCGCGAGCTGGATGTGATTGCTAAATAAGTTACAATGATCATGATTCTCATCTAAGATCTCGACGGGGATAGTGATGTGAATGTGATGGAGCTTGCCACAGAGAGAGAGGAGGATTTTGTACTTGGTGGAAGCTTAATAATTAAAGAAATACCGAGAAGGGGCGTCAAATCTTTAGGGCCGATACTTATCGGCGCGGAACTCCCCCGTCTCTCTCTCTCAGTTTTGTTCGGTTGTTTCAGTTTCTGTCACGTGCACATCTAACCCTACGTGCATGTAATGAAGCTGTAACTCCTATTTCTAGGGTTTAGGACAACCTTGGAAGTGATTAGGTACCCTTGTGAGCTTGTACGCAGGACCTGCATGTCGAGGCACTTTAGATTAGTTGCATATCCTCTAATTGCACATAAGCACAACCAGTTTTTCTAGGTGTAGGCATTGGGAGTGTTCCCATATAGTTGCATTAGTACCAAGCCTAGGTAATAACTGCATACGAAGCACCTCTTATTAGTAGGTTATCAACTTATTGATAAGTGACATTCTAGCATCATTTTACAAGGTCGTGGGGTTCAATCTGGCATTGCTCGACCCAACTTTAATTTCCAGTACAAGTGATCCTAGGGGTCACTTCTCAACCACAAGTCAGTACCCTTAGTACCCGTACTAAGTACCCGCAGTACCATCAACATCCATGGCGTTTTTGCATCAGTGTTTTCAGCCATGACCAGCTAACCATTAGCGTTTTCAGCCATCAGTAGCAGGTTCACATGGCCGTCAGTTTTCAGCCCTAGCGTTTTTCAAAAGTTGTAGATTTCAGCCAGAGTTCCAGCATTTTCAGATTCAACCCTCAGATCAGCCAGCGTTTTCGGATCTCAGCCCTAGCCTCATTGTGAGTTCGTTGTACCAAGTGAGATCAGCCCTAGCGTTTTCAGTGTCCAGTCCTTAGCCCTGGAGATCCAAGCATCTACCGCACTGAGCACTCATCCTGAGCGTACATTGTAACAGGACGGGCACCACGTGCCAACGGAAAAGAACAAACTGAAGAACTTTAAGCTCTTCATATAACAACTAAACTGAAAGAGATGCACGAGACACAAGACGGGGAGTGGCAGAGCTCCACCCCAAGAGAGCAATGGCCCCAAACCTTGGCGCCCCTTTCGATATTCCTTTATATTTCTTGAACTCAACACAATGCCGGTACTCTATCCTCTACACCTTCACCTGGAAGAGTGCCGATGTATGAGCCCTTTGCACATATTTAAAGGCCCTTGGCCCTTCAAAAGCAATTGCATGAAAAACATCAAACTCTAAAAGCATATGACCCAAAAGCTTGCGCCCAAAAGTTGTCAATACGATTTGCGGAAATCCGTATAGCCTGCTAGCGCGAAATTTGGGAGTGTTCGTAGAGTCTGCCACGTCATCATGTCAGTGCAAAACCCGAGTCTTCCGTACAACTGGCATGTCATCACGGTTTTACGCAATTCTTCTTTTTTTGTGTATGTGTGAGTGGGTCCTGCTTTCTTTTAATGTCTTTAGGTCACTTGGGCCCCATCGAACGGGGTCCCATAAGTTGGTGGAAACTCCTCTTTAAAAATAGTCGACTCGGCTAGATTTTGCAAGTTGGTAAAACTTCTTTTACTTGCTTCCGTTGCTTCTGCTGCTTCTAGGGTTTAGGCTCCTCGATCGAGATTTGCATGCTGGCTCTGTTCGTCGGTGGCTTGATACGTCAGCAGTTTATGACATCCCCCTTCTTGAAAGAAAGTAATTTGTCCGCGATTACAACATATATGCAAAACAACAAGTTAGCTCAAAAATTTCTGAGGGTCATTCCGAGAGACATTCGGTTTTCTTATTCCAAATTGGAGCTCTTGATATCGTGGGTGGCTGGCTTCTTTGAAAAATCTCGTCCAATAAGGAGTATATTCTCATTCCAAATCGGAGCTCTTGATATTTTTGTGTACTAAAATTAGTCATCACACCTAGACCGTGCTGATCTCCAACAGGTGCCTTGATGCACTAAAATTACATACCAAGGCAATCTCATCCAATTAGGAATATTTAGTGGTTGGCATATCACAATGCAACACAAATGCTCACATATGCATGTTACAAGACATAGAAACATATAGCTGCCGATGAGCACTCCCCCCGCAAATAACCATCTTGGTCCGGGCCATGAGCTATTCAACCACTCCCTCATTACTCCTCCCGCAAATAACCTAAAAAGGTCCGGGCCTTGAGATATAGAGGTCTTTTACAACCAAACGCCCCCCAGACCGTAGTCTCCGTCGTTTGGAGGTGCTCAGTGTAATCTATCACAAAATGATGATGTGGCTGGCAGCTCCGTAAAGTGCGTTGACAGGATATACGGACGGCAAGCTACGTTGCAGTAGTACAGAATCTTGCAAAACGTGCTGGCAGGTTGATGTGGCAGATTGTATGGAATTCCACATTTCACGTTGGCTGCTGACGTGGCAGGGTTGTACGAAATTGTGTAAATTGCACTGGTGCTTTTCTAGCAGATCTTGGGAACAATTGCTTTTTGGGACTCTTTGCTTTTGAGTTAGAAGCTTTTGGACCAGTTTGCTTCTGAGTTTTTCTGCTTTCTGGGCTCGGCTTTTGGCATCCCTTGTAAGAATAAAAAGAGCCCAAGGGCCTCACTCTTCAGAGCATCTGAATGCAGAGTCTAAGAGCCGAGGACCCACGAGGACCCACGGGATTTGTACTATGTTCAAGCATTAATATAAAAGAAATATTGAAAGGAGCACCAGTCTTTGGGGCCAATACCTGTGGGCACGGAACCACGCCGGGCCGTGTTGACCAAATTGAACCGTGATTTTAAATTGCGAAGTATTTTAAGTGATTCTCTCGTGTGTAGTGCTGGATTCTTGTCTTGGGGGTGACCAAGATTGTGACAGTGGTATCTGAGCATCAAGTGTGTGCTTTTCTCAAAGCATACCGGTCCTATCAAAGAGCAAACAGGACACCATGGGCACAATTTATAATATTGTTATGAAAGAATCTTCACGTCCCGACCCCGGATTTATTAGCCACTCCCACCCTTACTTCATCGCGCATCAGGCGCGCTCCCGTCTTCATCGCTCTGTCTTACAGTGTCTTACAGGGCATAAGTCATAAAGAATCCCAGATTACACATGGGTTCTCATGGAGAATCTGACAGTGATAACACCTCTCAGCAGAAAGGCAAAGAAAAGTTGAAATCCGGTGCGGGAACTGAAGAAAAGAATGAAGATTTGGGCAATTTTTTTGGCAGACAAGTTTGCTAGAGCGAAGTACAAGTGTCAACTAAAGGTTGACACGTGTGTGAAAAGATTGATCAAGTACTCCAGAGACCTGAGGTTTGCGAAACACCTGAAGAATTACCCGATTGAAGAGATTCACTCGAGATGGCGGAAGACCATTAAGTCTCCTCTCAAGACGGGGTGGAAAGCTGAAAGCAGAGACGAGAACAGCGGAAGCTTTACTCGGAGGATGAGCTGGAAGAGAACTGTTGACCAGAAGATGAACCATGTTGATGTACTGACAATCGAGTGTTTGTGACAGATAATCGGAAATAGGAGCGAGGAACTCGCATCTGTATGGATTGGGAAGCATGGAGCTTGACATCCACTCTTTTGCAACGAGGCGAGTCATCTCCTTGCCTGTTTGCAAGTGAAATCGAGGATGAGATGGTGAGATCGGGAGCGACGGAAGCTCAAGAATGGTTCGGTCGATGCAAGATAAGAATGATGGATTTGAATGAATGGATGATGATGCATGTTGAATCATTCTAGTGCATCAAGATTCCCATATGAATGAGATGATTGGATATTGTGGTGAGGGCATCAAGAGTTCGTGCGGGATGAGATGGCCAGATAGGGATCTAGGTTAATCAAGACTTCTGGACGGATGAGATGACTAGATGATTGAAACACTGTGTTCAATATGAACTAAGTGTGTGAATGAAGAACTTTGAAATAGCAATTTCCGAATATGAATTTGATTTATGTATGAGATTAATGTTCTCTGGAAGAACTTGCGAGATGTGTGCAGATAACAAGTGAAATCGATGATAATGGATGACGAATTGGGAGCAATAGCCTCTCCAGAATGAACCTGACAACGATAAGTATCATGAATTTTGAATGAAACTAATGGAAGGACCTGCTATTTGTGAACAGATAACAAGATTAAGAATGAGATGATGATGATTTTGGAGCAGTGGTAGCTTCCAAATGAACCCTATAACGAATCATGAATATTGAACTACGATCGATTCAATGGATTTGTCGTGAGCGCATCAAGAGTTTCTGCGGGATTTGATGGCCACATAGCTAGAATTGAATGATTGAACGACTCTGTTCAGTATGAACTTAGCAATGGATTGGGATCCTCGGAAATGATCACTCGCACACGATCGTGCTTGAGGCGAATGCTTACTCGCACACGACAGTGCTTGAGGCGAATGATTACTCACACAAGACAATGCTTGAGTCGGAAATCTATGGACATGATCGCAATATGGGATTAGTTAATCCGACATCAGTGAGGTCCGCGATGGATCTAGATGCGATTGCTATAAATACGTTTCCAAGAATCATGGTCCTAGATCAGAATGAACTCCCTGTGATGTGATCTGATTGTGATGTGATGTGAGTGTCGTCTTTGTACAAGTGCTGGATTTGTGTCGTCTAGTGTGTTGGTACTTAAAGTCAATGTCTACTGAACTGGTTTATGGCTTATGTCTGATTTTGTAGGCATAATCGAGGGCGATTACAATTCTTTCAAGAGGGGGGTATGTCACAAAATGATGACGTGGCTGGAAGCTCCCTAAAGTGCACTCACAAGCTGTACGGACGGCAGGCCATGTGGTAGCAGTACGGAATTCCGCAAAATGCGCTGGCAGGCTGACGTGGCAAATGTACGGATCCATAAATTGCGCTCGTGCTTTATTGGCAGATCTTGGGAAAAGTTGATTTTTGGGACTCTTTGCTTTTGAGTTAGAAGCTTTTGGATCAGTTTGCTTTTGAGTTTAAGTGCTTTTGGGGCTCCGCTTTTGGCATCCCTTGTAAGAATAAAAGGAGCCCAAGGGCCTCACTCTTCAGAGCATCTGGATGCAGAGTCTGAGAGCCGAGGACCCGCGGGAGTTGTACTCTGATCAAGCATTAATATAAAAGAAATACCGAAAGGGGCGCCGGTCTTTAGGGCCAATACCTCTGGGCACAGAACTACGCCGGGCCGTGTCGACCAAAATGAATTGTGATTTTTAAAGTTGTGAAGTATTTTAAGTGATTCTCTCGTGTGTCGTGTCGGATTCTCGTCTTGGGGGTGACCAAGATTGTGACATAACCAGTGCTCAGACTTCTTAATACTCCCTCCGTAAATAACCATCCAGGTCCGGGCCATGAGTAACAACAACAATACTCCCAACGTAAATAAGTAGAAGGGTCTGGACCATGAGTATGTGCAAGCATTCTCAAAAATATCAATTCTCTTCAGTACTCCACCCGAGAGTAAATCACCAATCATTGAAACTAGTATTAAAACCAGAGTCAAAACATTAAAACAATATAAATCGGCACCAAGACAGGTTTAAAGCAAATACCATCCATTTCAAACAAATTCAAACAATACTTCCTCAAACAGAGTTCAAAAATATCTAAAACAACTAGATAATTCATTTAGGCTTTTGTTCGGACAACCGAACACTGGCATGTCCTTTTGCATCACGGTAATTGTACGGTTCCGGATCTGGAGTGCCGCGTCATTCTTGTCATGCCAAGGCATGCCAAAGAGAACGTAACAGTTGCCTAATTTTGTAGTGTGAAAATCGGCTTTTTTGTGATATCCTTGGATGGTCACTGGAAGAGTGGCAATGAGAGGTATCACCTTTTGGGTCCGATCAGTGTCTAACTCGGCTTCAATTTCGCTAGTGGATCATAATGAAAGTCCATTTGCTTCAGGATTCTGGATAGATGAAGTTTTCGGTAGATCCTGGGTCTAAGAAAATTATGGTTTTCAAGCTGTTGACTTTGCCATATGCTTGACACAATTCAATTGTACTTTCAGGATGTATGCCATAGATGTCAGGTACTAGTCTAATGGTCGCTTTAGCATGTTTGGTTGGAGATGGTCCTAGGGTTCTGTCGACCGTCGGAATGGGCATCGGCTCCGCTGGTTTGTCAGCGCATTGGGGACAACCAAAATAGCTATGCCTTGTTTGAAATCATCCAAAGCATCGGCCTTCTTGTAATAAGGTGTCTCATTGTTGAGGCGTCAAACGAGACCTTTGCGGTTGACTTTCATGAGAATCGTTGCCGGGAGTCTTGGTTATTGGGTGGAGTTACTTTTGTAGTAAACTCTAGCTTGCCTTTCATCAATTTGTAGCCAACCGTGGCATGGTCCATAAGCTCTTGCATAGTTGAGACTTGCTTGGACAGGCAATATTCCTGCAATGGTGATGGTAGTCCAATAGTGTATCGTTCACTCTGGTCCTAACTTAAAGAAGGACACCAGAAGGTAGACGTCGAGAAACCTTTGGTTATAGTCGTCCATGGTTTCTGTGGCAAGGATTTCCAAGTTGCCCCATTCTTTGCCAAGATCCGGACTTCAAAGAGAGGTATAAGTGCGTACAAATATTGTCTTGAAAGCTTGCCAGGTCCTTGGAGCATGCGGTTGCGTCGCGATTGAACTCCACCACTGCATGACATTATCTTTAAGAAAACCCGCTGCTTGAGAAATCTTGGATTCTTCTGTATAGTTGTTCAAAACAGAGATGTTGTCGAATTGCTGTAGGAAATGCAATGTTTTCTTCCGATCTTTCATCCCAACAAAGGTGAAAAATTTGACTGTCGTGTTGCCATCCTTAAATCCTCGGTTGGTTAGGCGCGTATCCTAGGTACGGATAATAAGGGTATCCATATGGGCTCCAACCATTGCAGTGTGGTGGCGGTGGTGGTGGGGGCAACAGCGGTGGCAAAGCCGGTTGCAACGGATCAGGGGCAGATGGCTGCACCATATTTTTGAAGACTCCCCTGATTGGAACAGAGGGTTGGGATGGTTGTCGGTTGGAAGGTTTCGTACTTTCTGGTGCCGGAGGAGGAGGCACCATTTGGGGCATCATTCAGAAACTGTTGAAAACTTTGCAGCATTGGAAGATTCTACTGAGGATGCCGCGAAAGAATGTTGCGAAGCTCGTCGAGGAGAAACTGTAGGTACTCTGCCGAATCCATTGATGCCATGTGGTCTTGGGCTCTTTATGGCTTATGCCTTGAAGACAGAGTGATGACGACGGGAGCGCGCCTTATGGACGATGGACTAAGGGGGGGAGTGGCTAATAAGTTCGGGTTTTGGTCCAATTTCGTGTAAACTTTGGAAGTGTCAACTTGTTCTCTCTGCTCTTTGGTAGGACCGATATGCTTCAGAAAAGCACAGTCTTGAAGCTCTGATTCCACTATAACGGGATGGGCACCATGTGTTGATGTTCGGAAATGACGTGCTAGGGTGGGGTGGCCTCTACAACACACACAGCCTAAACTCTTCGAGCATCATCTCAAGACAGGGGTTATCCTATAACTATAAAGGGGCACCACCTAGCATAAGTGCGTCCTAGATGACCTAGGTTGGCGGGAATGTCTGAAGGAGCATGACTGACTGGTGATGGCGCACTTGATGGAGCACAAGCAGAGCAATATACAAGGGGAGAATCATCCAACGGATATGGGGAGAACAAAGCTAAGGAGAAGAGAGAATGGACCCAAAGATCATGATAGAATTGCACACTTTTATTGATGTTGATGATACTTACAAAACGGTGGTCTTGGCAAACCTTGCTCCTGTCACTGGTGATACATGTTGGAATGCGAGCGTGACATGGTGCATGGCGAACTTTGGAGTTCGCAATGTTAGCCCATTAGCGGGAGGTTAGTTGAGGGAAAACTCAAGACGATGCAGCCGCCAGCGTCGTCAATCACTAGCATCGAGAGTGGCCCAAGGTAGCATGATATCGGTGCATTCAATCCTAGCGTGGTTATGTTGCCTTGCGTGGTTATAATGAGATCCTTATGTGCATGGGGTGGCCATGACTAGTAAGTCAACCATGGTGTGGGTGGAGATTGGTGGTGGTGGTGGTGTTGCCAATGCTAGAACGCCCATGCTTGCAACAAGCATGACACCGTGAGCTCCCTAGCTTGTGAGGTGCATTATGTGCTTAGTGGTGTATGTAGAGTGCATGGAGCCTGGGTGGTGCCTCTAGTGTGCTAAATGTCCCTTTGTGCTTAATGGAGGCCTCTTTATATAGGAATGAGAGGTGGTTCTTACCTAATGGTCCTTGCAAATACCCACTGGTCTCTGTACAGAGTCTAGATGCCTCTCTAGAGAGAGGTAGAGAGGGAGAGAAGGTAGAGATAGAGAGAAGGTAGGTAAGAGTGGGGTGGGGAGTTTTTACAATTCACTAGCCGTTGGCTAGGTTATTAGAGAAGGGTGGAGATCGGGGCATTTATAATGGGTGTTGTTGATGGTTCGGGTGGCTGGTGTGAAGTTAATGCTGCCAGAAGTGGTGTTTTGCTGATGTCGCGTTGCTACGCGTTCATCACTTTACGGGGCCTGCTGGGGTATGCCTTTGGCGTCTTTGTTTGAACTGTGGTTGCTTCTACGTGCTTTTGGTCGTCTTCTTCATCGATGTCGATTTGTTTTCTTCTTGTGCGTGCGCATGGCATGCATGTGTTTGTTTGAATGTGTGCGTGCGAGTGTCAGCGTGTGTGTGAGTATGTAAGTGGGTGCGTTTTATGCGTGTACGTGCTGTTGTGTGTGCACAAAGAGTGTGGTTGTGTGTATGTGTACAGAAAGAGAGCGAGAGATTTTTTTACTGGAAGAGGGAGATGGAGAGAGCGAGAGAGTGTGTGTGTGTGTGGGAACGAGAGTGAAAAAGATTTTTTTTTAATCTTTTCTGGCTTGTTGGCTTGTCGACTACAAAGAATGAGAGAGGGAGAGAGAGCGTGCGTGAGGCGGGGGTGAGAGGGGGAGGGAGAGGATGCGAGAGGGAGTGTATGCATGTGTGTGTGTTAAATGTAAGAGAGAGAGAGAGTGTTCTGCTATGCTGCGCCCTTTGGGCTGGTTCGACACAGGAGAGAACGAGAGAGGTGAGAGAGAGCGGGAGTGAGTGGTGAGAGGGAAAGGAAAGGGTGAGAGGGGGGTGTAAATGTGTGTGTGGTGGGTGCTATGAGAGAGATGCTTTTTTGCGCCCTGCACGGGTCGGTGTCGACATCAGGATAGGAGAGAGGGAGAGCGGCTGTGCGTGAGGGAGAGAGAGAGGAGGTGAGTGGATGAGGGAGAGGCTGAGGTGGCGGGGAGTGTGTGGGTGTGAATGAATGAGAGAGGGAGAGTTCTCACATGGCGGGCCCGTGACACAAGAACAAGGAGAGAGAGCGTGAGTGATGGAGAGAGAGCGGGTGATGGGGAGAGATGGGCGTGAGGCTAAGGGAGGGGGTGAGCATGGGTGGGGAACGATAATCGAGGGGAGAGAGGGTATGTGTTTCATGGCGGCCCCCCCCCCCCCCTGTTTGACGAACGAGAGAGAGAGAGTGTGAGTTTTATTTTATTTTTTTAAAAAAGTGCCCTATGGGCTGGGCTATACAGAGAATGAGAGAGGGAGAGAGAGAGAGCGAGAGAGAGAGAGGGAGTGGGTGATGGGGAGAGAGGGGCGTGAGGAGGGGGGAGAGGGGATAATGGAGGAGGCGCGGCAGCCCATTGCACACGCGCGAGCAAGGGAGGGGAGGTGGTTTGGCGGTAGCAATAAAAAAACATTTTTTTTGTTGTTTTTTACTTAATGCTCCCCGAATGGAGTTGACTTTTGCGGCTTGGCTCCGAAGGCCGGCTATGGTCAGTTTCTCCGGGTGGGCTAGAGGGCGGTGTGGCTAATCTGATGTCAGTGCCAACGGAAAAGAACAGACTGAACAACTTTAAGCACTTCAAATAACAACTGAACTGAAAGAGACGCACAACGCACGAGACGGGGAGTGGCGGAGTTCCACAGTAAGAGGTCACTGGCCTCCTCAAACCTTGGCTCCCTTTTGGTATTTCTTTATATTGCTTGAACTCAGTACAATGCCGGTGCTCTATCCTCTGCATCTTCACCCGGAAGAGTGCCAGAGTATAAGCCCTTTGCACATATTTAAAGGCCCTTGGCCCTTTAAAAGCAATTACATGAAAAGCATCAAACTCTAAAAGCATTTGGCCCAAAAGCTGTTAGCGCGATTTGCGGAAATACGTACATCATGTCAATGCAAAATTTGGGACTGTGCGTACAGTCTGCCACGTCATCATGCCTGCACAAAATCAGACCTTCCATACAACTGCCACGCCATCATGGTTTTACGCAATTCTTCTGTGTGTGTGGGAGTGGGTCTTGCTTTGTTTTAATGTCTTTAGGTCACTTAGGTCCCATCGGATGGGATCCCGTAAGTTGGTGGGAACTCCTCTTTAAAAATAGGCCACTCAAGAAGACTTTGCAAGTTGGTAAAACTTCTTCTGCTTCTTTAGTGTCTCATTTGTGTTGCATTAGATCTTCGGCTTGTCCAAGTCTATTACAGGATTATGGATGACATTAAAGCGAATTCCACATGCGACAAAATCTTGGGTCTACTTTAGATGTAGCTTAAGCAACCATTGCTTGTGAAATGCTTGGTGCAAAGTAGAACCCCTATGTGTCTGTTGATCACCTACTGACGCTACACCACATGCTTTGAAGTTAGAAGTGGAAGGGGTGGGGTTCGAGCTACCGGTATCCTTGATTGTATGCAGTAGTAGTTTTTTGTTTTAGAGTTCACCTTTGTAGTGAATGTAAGGCAAAGCTTTTAGAAAGATGTCCGCAATGGTGAAAAGCTCTGCAAGTGCCTCATATATAGAAAAACTTATTTTGTTATCAGTACGATCAAACCAAATAATTTGATCGAATTGTAGTTCGATCGAGCTGTTAGGAAAGTATACAAGATGGTGTTTTTGCTGATGTGGCACCATATAATACATTAATATGAGGTGTTGTATAATACGCCGGATTAAAGCGTATCATATGTACACCATATAATGTGCAATGCAACTTAGTTTATATTCTTCTGTCTGCAATATTAGACAACTCTGGGCGTCTATGTAATGCAAGGTTCCATGCGTGCAAAGCTTGTCAAGAGGCTTACAAAGACAATACGACACATTAAAATGAATTAATAATGCAGGCGGGTAGTGCTGTGTGCATGTGTGCACCTTGTCGGTGATGGTAATCCAGCGTGTCAGTTTGTATCAAGAGAGGGTGCATGTGACAAATTTTTCTTTTTTTGGTTCTCTTATCAGTTGCAAGCTAGGTATTGGAGACTTGATCCTCGTGCCTCTTGAGTGTGTTTCTGGAGGTTTCCACTAGTAATTTCTGAAAGGTGTTTTAGCATTGCATATTAGACATGTAAGCACATATGTTTCTATTAGAGAAGAAAGACGTGTGCACTTGTTTGCATGCATATGGTGACAGTGGTCTCTTTTTCCAAACAGATGGAAGCAAAAGGTGTTTCAACAGAAAAGTCTGTTGTCGTCTATGACTCTGGTGATGGGCTACTTGCTCCACGTGTTTGGTGGGCACTAGTCACGCATGGGCACCCTTCTGTTTTTGTCCTTGATGGTGGCTGGAAGAAGGTTATTAATTCAAAAATAACAGTAGGCTTTTGCTGTTTGCTGTTCTCCAGTTCATGTTATAGAAATTTGAATGCTTAGCTTCAAGATATAAGTTCAGTCCATATGTTGGGAAAAACAGAGACACATATCATTACTATTCTTGAGGAATAAAACTGGTTAAAATTTATCTCAGAATTTAGTTCAGGCTTGAAACCTACTTTTGCCAGCAGTGGATAGAAGAAGACCGTGAAATGGAGATTACTGCACCATGTCCCCTCAAGGTAACTCTCTATTATAGGTTTTGGTGCACTTTGCTTTGTCAAGAAGGATGGATGGGCTATTATTTTTCGAAACTGTTTGGTTGCTAGATATATACGAAGTTTGAACCCAGGAAAGGTGATTTCATTCCTTGGATTACATCGAGGGAGGTTCTTGATTTGATCTTAGAGGAGCAAGCACATGGCGCCGGAACTCCTGGGGAACCTAATGTCAGGATTATAGACGCCAGGAGCCAAGAGCAATATACTGGCTTTGTCAGAAGGTCCAAGCATGGTGGCAGGATACCAGGTGCAATCAACATTCATCGGAAGGTTGGCTAATCAAGAACAATTTGATTTGAGCATATGTACATGACTGTGCTTTGACTTGTCCGATGGATAAGATTTGTGATCATATTTTTCACAAGCTTGGTTTCTCTTGCAAATGGAGAAGTGCCGTGTGCTTTGGACTCTTATAGTCAGTTTGGACTCTTATAGTCAGTTTATCTAGCTTGAACCTGGTTTTTGGGGGGCTTTGCTTTCAAACTAAGTAGGACATTTTTAGTGTTTGTATTGTAATCTAAAAAGAGATTGCAAAGTTTTTATGACAACCCTCAATAGTACATTTAAAATATTTCTAAATATTGGCTCCCTAAACTATCACAATTTCTATAGGTGTGAAAACTAGGCTTCAGAACATAATTTTACTATAGGCGTGAAAACTAGGCTTCAGAACAGGATTTTACTTTTTCATGTTAATTTTCGTGCGATTTTAAGTTCATGCTTATCACAAATTCCCAATGCTAGTATTTACCTTTATGTAGAGATATTTTCTCAATAATGTTCATGCTAGAACCAGAGTATATCATCAACAAAACCTAGAAAATGTTTAGAAAGTTGGTGGGCTTTGAAGTGTCCCAGGATATGTAAGGGTCCAATTAGAGAACCTAGAAAGAGTCTCTTGGACCCTCTAGAAAAATACTTATGGAACCTATCTCACCAGCATATTGCATTCAATAAAGCATAAGCTATTAGTCTATATTAGCCTCGGGAGTGTGTGTCTGTTAATAGTATCACCTCGTGTCCGGTGTGGCCTCTGTACCCTTCAAGAGCTAACGAGGGAGTAAGGGCTGCTTTATAGCTGTGCTCGGCCGTGCTTGAGGTAGACATATCTTCCTCAACCCGTTTTTGGCCATGTATGTGCTGTTGCCTACCCGATAGGCTGGCAAACCCCTCTCCTAGGGTCTCTAGAGGTCAGCACCCTTGCAGATGCCGGTACTTTATCCAGGGATGCTTCCATTTCATGAGGTCATGGGTTCCTGGAGGAGTGTGCGGGAGCACAGGGGGACCTCTATGTACGTATTCCTTCCTGCCCTTGTATCGACGATTCATTGAGCAGCAGTAGCCACTGTTTTTGGGTTGTGCGGCACCCTCTCTCTTGTGGAGTGGTTTTTTTCTCCTCTCTGGCCATCTTGATCTTTGGTTGCATTAACTCTTTAATTTTCTCAAAAGGTTCCTCCAAAGCCTCTTCGATGTCTATTATAGAACGTAACCCATAGGTCTTGTTTTCTACAGTAGTAAGGTACACCACTGCTGCTGTCATCACTGGTGAGCTCCTCATTGCTTGAAGAGCTTGTAGATTCGTCTTCAAAAGTATTCTCTTTATTCATTAGAGTCTTTTCCAACTCCCTCTTAGGGTCACCTTGCTTGTTTAAATACAGAGTGATCACTCCCTTCCGCCAATCTTGTCTAGCACCAACAGCTTATAGCTATGGCCTTCCCAAGGTGATTGGAAAGGCTTCCAAACCTGCAGGCATGACATGCAAAGATACATGAGTTTTTAACATTCACATTGTGAAGTTTTCGTCCGAGTTACGACGAGTTGATATTGTGCTAATTCTTTCTATCTTTTGTGGTGCGTATGCCCTATCAACTACCTCATTTTTGTGCTAATTTTTTCGATTTAATGCTTCTTCAGTGCTAAGCTTCATTATGGCCGAGTCTGCCCTTGATCTCCGGAGTCATGACAGAAACTCAGTACGCTGAACTTTGTGTTGATGTATGCTCATGTGTGTGTGTGTGTGTTGTGTTTGGAAGCATATGTTAGTACCTAGTTCTACACCCACTATTGGGCACTGACGCCGTTAGTGGGGATGTCGTGGTATTTAGTCAATACTATGCATGATGGAGCTGATGGTTATATTGTCTTGTGGGTGACTACCGTGGGTCTATACCTTGCACTTTCCTTTAAGGGTGAATCTGGGCTTATCCTGGATTCATCCATGTATATTTTTTAGTCGTATAGCGGACATGAAGACTTCACATTGTGAAGTTTTCGTCCGAGTTACGACCAATTGATATTGTGCTAATTCTTTCTATCTTTTGTGGTGCGTATGTGTCACGTGACACATCCAACCCTATGTGTCCGTGGACAAGCTACACCATAGCAGGGTTCCCGTCAGTCCAGTCAGTCTAGATTAGAAGTGATCTGGCACTTTTGTGAGTCTATTCGTAGACCGTGCATGCCCAGTCACTAGATGCATATCCTCTGGTTGCACACCGCATAAGCATAGGCATTTCCATCAGATTCCATCAGAGTCAGTTTGGGATTTTTCCAGTGACTATCCTATTTTCCCTATTTTTGACATTTTTCACTTATTTATTAAGTGACTTTTGTTGGGAACTAGTAGGGCAAATTGGGTAAGTTAATATATAAGCAAACCCAAGTTAGCACTCTTGGGCTGATGAGCAAGGAGCACAACAGGCCCCCAAGCAACAGGTACTCCCCCCCTCTCTCAACAAGATCCTCTCCAAGCCTTCCTTGGTGAGTCCACTCCCATCAGCCACAAGCCTAGCGTTTTGGGATCGCCCTCAACCTCAGCCACAAGCCTAGCGTTTTGGGATCGCCCTCAGCCTCAGCCTCAAACCTAGCGTTTTTGGGATCGCCTTCAAGAACCTGCAGCAAGCCTTTGTTTGCAGCCATAGAGGACCAAAAGGACAGCGTTTTCAGCCCTTTTGTCGCAGCAGATCAGCGTTTTCAGCCTTCAAGTGCAGCCATAAAAACGCAGCCTTCATCTGCTATTCTTCAGCGTTTTTATCAACCATAAGCCTTGCGACAAACTAGGGATTTTCAGCCACAAAACAGCAGTAAAACATTCATTTTCAGCACCCCAAAGTGGTCCCATATTTTCAGCCAAAGACTCCTTGTGGACAGCAGAAAGAAGAACATCGATTTCAGCCATAAAGTCATCATCGTCGTCACTGACATAGTCACGAGTTGCATCAGCCGATGCATCATCATTGTACACCTTTGTGCAATCATAAGTAGACCACTCTCGCCGAGGAGAGTGGGGTCTTCGGAGGAGGGTTTTACAACGTCTCTGGTGTCGTATCTCTCTTCTCTCTTACTCTCAGTCTCATACACTTGCACGCACAATATCCCCTCACTTTGTTGGTGATCATAGCACTCTCCTTAAGGAACGGAAGGCTCTACCTTCCCTAATAACTAAAAGGAACCTTGAGCAAATACGGTTCACTAATCTTGAGAAAGAACAACATTCATTCCGCTGCACCTTACATTGGTATCAGAGCTTTGGAAGTGTTCTGTACTACTCAAGGGAAGAACCACAAGAATTTTTTTGCTTGTTAAGGTTGCACGAACCGAAGTTCGCTTGGGCGTGTCGATTCCTAATCGTGTTTTGTTGAAGAGTGACAGGAATCCCAAGAAAGAAGGGCTTGTCCAGCCTTCCTTTGTGTCTCTTTTCACTCATTGAGAGTGGACCGTGCACTTAGCAGCCGGCCAATCGACGTGAGGGGGGAAAAAGCAACCTTGCTGTGAGCACAAGGTCGCCAAGGGGTGCGTCCGTGGAAAAGAGTAGAACTTGGGTGAAGAGAAGATCCTTCTCAAACATGGTTTGCAAGCGAAAGAAAACCTCAAGAACCTCAAGATCCTCAAGCACCCAAGAACCCAAGACCCTCAAGAACCCAAGTTCCTCGCGAACTTAAGAATCAAAGATCATAGTGCATGGTCGTCACCCGAAGCGGAATGGATACTTTGCATACAGGTGATGAGCATGAGAGAGGCGACGAAAACTTTTCCCCACCAGGAGATTTCTTCAACCCTCCTCCTTCGCCATCTACGCCACCAAGTGCAACAAACTCTATGGAGACAATGGTCCAGCAGATGGCTATGATGGCTAGACAAGAAGCAAATCGCCTTGCTTTAGAACGCGAGCGCGACGAACGCAAAGAACGAAAACAACAATGAAAGGCGGAAGAGGCAGCACGAAGCGCGGCCATTGAGGCCGATCGTGCGGCTCAAAGAGTGGCTGTGGAGATTGAGCGTGAAGCTGAAGGAGAACGCGGCACTCAAGAATTGATTCGGGAAGTACTTGCTTCAAAGTCCGACCCGCCCAAAGATCGTGGGAGTTCATCAAGTGGCGCAAGCCACGATTCGGACTCCAACAACCCGGTCACAGAGAAGTTGACCTTCAGTAAGTATGACAGTAAGATGGATGCTACGGTTATTCATTCTTGGTTGCATCAATTTAATGCTTATTTTGCGACAACTAAGAAAACATGCAATAGCAAATTTGACGGCAGCTATGTACCTTGCCGGTGATGCCATCAATTGGTACCATGCATGGCAAGAGGCACAGCTAGCCGTGCACATAGAGGAAGCTGACGATTTCACACCCCTCTCTTTTAGTTGGGTTGATTTCCAAGACAAGCTCAAGGCGCAGTTTATGCCACCTCAATACCTTGCATGATTGAAGGACGATTGGCGCGCACTCAAGCAAAACGGTATGCCGGTTATGTCTTTCTCTAATCGTGTTTTGCAGCTAGGTACCCAATTACGCAAGTCGGATGTTGAACGCAAAGAGGCATTCCTTTGTGGATTGGACGAGTATATCAAGTACGATGTAGAGGTGCTCGATCCAATCGATCTCAACAAGGCGGTAGCGATTACTCTCGCACAAGAGATGAAGCACAACAAGGGAAAGCCTAAGGAGAACAAGATTTCCATAAGTACCTCACAAACTTCTCAGAACGCTCAGAACGGTAAGAATGGTAACTCCTCTAACCAATCTTCCAACAGTCTCTCAGAAAAGAATTCTTCCAATGAATCTAAGGGTAAGGCTAACACAATTGCTAAACCTAAGCTTACTCCAGATGAAAAGGTAGCACAAGGAATTGTAGGAGGATACATCACGTCGGAAGAGCAAAGCACTTATTCTAAGGAAGGTCGTTTCATTGTCACATTAAGGGTCACATAAAAAGGACATGTGCTAAGCTTGAATCGAATGAAGCTAAAGAATCCATAGAACCCACTTCCTCTGTCAATGCAATTAATGATAACACGAGTGTGCCCCAAGTTTCTCATGACCCTCCCATTGATGATTCTCTCATTAAATGTTATGGTTGTACGTCGAGGCAGCGTTTTGTCATATTGTTTGACCCAGGTAGTATGCATGATGTGATCAGTCCCTCTCTTGTTGAGAGAGCCTGCCTAGAAGTTAGTCAGAGATCTCCTATCGAGGTCTCTGGCTTTCTTCCCGGTATGGACGCTCTCATCACGGAGGAGTGCCTTGATGTGTTGTTTGCAATTCAAAAAGCTGCCTTCACTAGAAGATTTGTTGTCTCTCCTCTCTCAGGATGTGATATGATTTTGGACATTCAATGGTTTCGTGATGCTAACCCTCTTATTGATTGGGAGGCTAATACTTTCACTCTCAATGCCAAAAGTGATTCTCCCATTGTCATTCATGGAGAGGACATTGTTTATTCTCCATCTCTCATTGCTAATATGCAGGACAAGATTGAAAGGATTCCGGAGAAGGAGACTCTCTCAATCTCTTTTTCTCCAAAGCATGACACACAGGATTTGCATGATTGTGAGCAGCATGATGATTTGGATGATAAAGACAAGCATGATGATTTGCATCAAGATATGATTTCTCACAAGCATGATGAGTTGCATGAAGAAGATGTGATTGTTCACAAAGATGATGTGTTAGTTGATGCTTTTTCTAGCGAAGCTAACCTTGTTGCAGATTCGATCAATCACGAAGGATCGATCTTGGCTCTCGAGCCTAGGTCCAAAGAACCCTCACAGGAAGTATTATGTGTTCGGATGATTGATACGCACGCATTGTTCAAATGTTTCATTTGTGATCGTTTCCGTATTTTAGTCAGCATCTTTATGTGATCCCTTTTCCTAGGCATGCCATATTGTATGTTGAGCACGTTTCTCTCATGGATGATCACGAATGTATGCGGATTTTTCATGAAAAGCTGAAAAGTATGTATGTAAGGAAGTCACATTCCATGTCTCTTCCTTGGCATGACACAGTTTCCGAAGGAGCACATGAAAGTATGAGCACGAAGCATGGGCATTTTCGTTATGAATTGCCACAGATGATTGCTCTAGATCATAAGAGAAAGATTCGATCTCATTGTTTGCGTGTATGTGGTGAACAGTTTAGCACTCCATCTCTTTGTTCATCTACATTGCATGCACAATCTTTGAGAAAGTCAAGATTTTTTCCAGTCACTTTACCTGGAATAGGTATGTTCATGGTTTTGTGTTGGAAATGGTTTCAGGAATTTTCAGCCATGGAGATTCTTGAAGAAGAAAGAAGCATGACTCTAGACGAAGTTGAAGCATTGAAGGAGCTACAGAAGACTTTGTGTCGCTTTCGGCGCGGCCCAGAGAAGCAAGCGTTGCAGACCTTTATGAAGTTCAAGTACCGCACGACCCACACATCAGAGTGGCCTGGTAAGGAGTCCCTTCCAGGATTCCGGATGTTATTGGCGATCTCCTTCGACGCCGTACAGCTCGGTACCAGTACCTCACTTTAAAAAGGAGGGGATGTCACGTGACACATCCAACCCTATGTGTCCAGTCAGTCTAGATTAGAAGTGGTGATCTGG
Organism: Adiantum capillus-veneris; assembly: GCF_014529385.1. Classification (NCBI taxonomy): domain Eukaryota; kingdom Viridiplantae; phylum Streptophyta; class Polypodiopsida; order Polypodiales; family Pteridaceae; genus Adiantum; species Adiantum capillus-veneris. The sequence continues at coordinate 76,039,850 of NC_140932.1, read as the reverse complement.
CACTTTTGTGAGTCTATTCGTAGACCGTGCATGCCCAGTCACTTAGTGTAGATGCATATCCTCTGGTTGCACACCGCATAAGCATAGGCATTTCCATCAGAGTCAGTTTGGGGATTTTTCCAGTGACTTTATCCTATTTTTCCTATTTTTGACATTTTTCACTTATTTATTAAGTGACTTTTGTTGGGAACTAAGTAGGGCAAATTGGGTAAGTTAATATATAAGCAAACCCAAGTTAGCACTCTTGGGCAGATGAGCAAGGAGCACAACAGACCCCCAAGCAACAGGTACTCCCTCCCTCTCTCAACAGGATCCTCTCCAAGCCTTCCTTGGTGAGTCCATCCCCATCAGCCACAAGCCTAGCGTTTTGGGATCGCCCTCAGCCTCAGCCTCAGCCTCAGCCTCAGCCTCAAACCTAGCGTTTTTGGGATCGCCTTCAAGAACCTGCAGCAAGCCTTTGTTTCCAGCCATAGAGGACCAAAAGGACAGCGTTTTCAGCCCTTTTGTCACAACAGATATCAGCGTTTTCAGCCTTCAAGTGCAGCCATTAAAACGCAGCCTTCATCTGCTATTCTTCAGCGTTTTTATCAGCCATAAGTCTTGCGACAAACTAGGGATTTTCAGCCACAAAACAGCAGTAAAACAGTCATTTTCAGCACCCCAAAGTGGTCCCATATTTTCAGCCAAAGACTCCTTGTGGACAGCAGAAAGAAGAACATCGATTTCAGCCATAAAGTCATCATCGTCGTCACCGACATAGTCACGAGTTGCATCAGTCGATGCGTCATCATTGTACACCTTTGTGCAACCATAAGTAGACCACTCTCGCCGACGAGAGTGGGGCCTTCGGAGGAGGGTTTTACAACGTCTCTCGTGTCGTATCTCTCTTCTCTCTTACTCTTAGTCTCATACACTTGCACGCTCAATATCCACTCACTTTGTTGGTGATCATAGCACTCTCCTTAAGGAACGGAAGGCTCTACCTTCCCTAAGAACTAAAAGGAACCTTGAGCAAATACGGATCACTAATCTTAAGAAAGAACAACATTCATTCCGCTGCACCTTACAGTATGCCCTATCAACTACCTCATTTTTGTGCTAAATTTTTCGATTTAATGCTTCTTTAGTGCTAAGCTGCATTATGGCTAAGTCTGCGCTTGATCTCCGTCATGACAGAAACTCAGTACGCTGAACTTTGTGTTGATGTATGCTCATGTGTGTGTGTGTGTGGTGTGTGTGTTGTGTTTGGGAGCATATGTGAGTACCTAGTTCTACACCCACTATAGGGCACTGACGACGTTAGTGGGGATGTGGTATTATTTAGTCAAAACTATGCATGATGGAGCTGATGGTTATATTGTCTTGTGGGTGACTACCATGGGTCTATACCTTGCACTTTCCTTTAAGGGTGAATCTGGGCTTATCCTCGATTCATCGAGGTATATTTTTTAGTCGTATAGCGGACATGCAGACTTCACATTGTGAAGTTTTCGTCCGAGTTACGACGAGTTGATATTGTGCTCATTCTTTTTATCTTTTGTGGTGCGCATCCCCTATCAACTACCTCATTTTTGTGCTAATTTTTTCGATTTAATGCTTCTTTAGTGCTAAGCTTCATTATGCTTGAGTCTGTCCTTGATCTTCGGAGTCATGACAGAAACTCAGTACGCTGAACTTTGTGTTGATGTATGCTCATGTGTGTGTGTGTGTGTGTGTGGGGTGTGTGTTGTGTTTGGGAGCATATGTTAGTACCTAGTTCTACACCCACTATTGGGCATCGACGACGTTAGTGGGGATGTCGTGGTATTTAGTCAATACTATGCATGATGGAGCTGATGGTTATATTGTCTTGTGGGTGACTACCGTGGGTCGATACCTTGCACTTTCCATTAAGGGTGAGTCTGGGCTTATCCTGGATTCATCCAGGTATATTTTTTTAGTTGTATAGCGGACATGCAGACTTCACATTGTGAAGTTTTCGTCCGAGTTACGACGAGTTGATATTGTGCTAATTATTTCTATCTTTTGTGGTGCGTATGCCCTATCAACTACCTCATTTTTGTGCTAATTTTTTCGCTTTAATGCTTCTTTAGTGCTAAGCTTCATTATGGCCGAGTCTGCCCTTGATCTACGCCGTATGGAGTCATGACAGAAACTCAGTACGCTGAACTTTGTGTTGATGTATGCTCATGTGTGTGTCTGTGTGTGTGTGTGTGTGTGGTGTGTGTTGTGTTTGGGAGCATATGTTAGTACCTATTTCTACACCCACTATTGGCCACTGACGACGTTAGTGGGGATGTCTTGGTATTTAGTCAATACTATGCATGATGGAGGTAATGGTTATATTGTCTTGTGGGTGACTACCATGGGTCTATACCTTGCACTTTCCTTTAAGGGTGAATCTGGGCTTATCCTCGATTCATCCAGGTATATTTTTTAGTCGTATAGCAGACATGCAAACTTCACATTGTGATGTTTTCGTCCGAGTTACGACCAGTTGATATTGTGCTAATTATTTCTATCTTTTGTGGTGCGTATGCCCTATCAACTACCTCATTTTTGTCCTAATTTTTTGCTTTAATGCTTCTTCAGTGCTAAGCTTCATTATGGCTGAGTCTGCCCTTGATCTACGGAGTCATGACAGAAACTCAGTACGCTGAACTTTGTGTTGATGTATGCTCATGTGTGTGTGTGTGTGTGTGGTGTGTGTGGTGTTTGGGAGCATATGTTAGTACCTAGTTCTACACCCACTATTGGCCACTGACGACGTTAGTGGGGATGTCGTGGTATTTAGTCAATACTATGCACGATTGAGGTGATGGTTATATTGTCTTGTGGGTGACTACCATGGGTCTATACCTTGCACTTTCCTTTAAGGGTGAATCTGGGCTTATCCTGGATTCATCCAGGTATATTGAAAACTTCAATCTCGAGGTTTTCTACCACTGTCCACACCCAAGCACTTTATTCTTTGACATTTTGGTAAGAGAATTCGGAAACTAAAGTCTCATGTCATGGGTAACCTGTGTTGTTCCATGCAAGCGTGTGTAATAACACATACTTGTGGTCCCCCATCAATATAGGCATTTTCCAATTGTCTTTGATTATGTCACGCTTCCACAGTTGCACATATGTCTGCTCTTGCACATTAAGAATATGCACTAAACCCCTATGAGGTTATCTGTAAGTTGTGTAAGAGCCTTCCATTGCCATTTGAATTTTGGTACTAATTTAATCAGTTGACGAAAGGTCATATCCACCTTTCATGTAGTAAGCATGTCTAAGACAGCTGCAAGAGTAGGCGCAAGCACCTTGCGATCAACAAGAAAGAGAAAAGTAAGATGCCCAAGATTCCAACGGGCAGCCACAACACCATAAATGATAAAAGTGCACACACACCAAGAGAGCAAGACGCTTAAGGTAATCAAAGAAGAAATCAGCCTGCTTGCTCTGACCCTTCTCTCTTTCTTCTCCATGATGTTCGTGAAGTATCTATACAGTCTACTTCTTATTCCCCTAACTACACCACTTCTACTATTAATGCTATCAAAGGCCCTAAAAGCAAATAGCCAGAGCCATGAAGTGCGAAGCAAAGAAGAAGTAGAACAAGGTCTTCAAATCATGAGACAAAGAAGTCGAATTTGACAGTGGCCAAAGAGATAGTTCCATAGCACTCTTGTTTATTCAATAGCTCGAAGTTGCTTTTGCCAATGGAAATTGCAAAGAAAAGTCTCAATTCCGACATGTGGGAATGTATCTGAAAGATGCAAGAAGCAATCGGTGCTCTGCGTGAGGCAAGGACTCCACAATATGTTACCAAAACTCAGCCCATGCACTGGTATGGAATGTGCTTGCTCATTAAAACGGTCTGCAATGGTCCAAATAGCATCTTTTCGGGTTTGAGTCATTGGAAGGTCCCTGATTAAGTCCATGGTTATGCTTTCCATGGCTGATCTAGGGCTGGTGATGGTTGTAACAATCCTGGACCCTAGTGTCTTATGCTGATCATACTCTACGTTTTGGCACAGGAGGCACTTGTGAACATATTCTTTTAATGTCAGCTCTAAGATGGGGCAAAACAAGTATCCTTCTAGAGCTGTAGTTGTGGGAAGAATGCCCCGATGACCGGCATAAGGTGGGGCATGCCCTTCTTCCATCATTTTTTGTCTTAGTGGGATTGCCACATAGATACATCGCCACATAGTGTCACGTGCACATGGCTCTGTGTGCTACGTGGACACGCTTCATCGACTCCGAGAGACAATTTTCCACTTATCCCTAGATAGGAGTGTCCAGAATCCTAGGAGGATTAGTACCCGCAATTTTGTGATCATGTTCGTTGTTTTAGGCCCCATTCTTCACCTATAAAGGGACAACGAAGGCTAGTGTTGTCATCAAGTTGCAGCTAGCGCTAGGATTTGCCAGCGTTTTTGGACCAGATCAGCCAGCGTTTTGTGCATCTCAGCCCTTGCGCCTGTAGATTGGGGGTCGTTGAGAGGGTTGGTTGGGATCCATCGGCTGTAATTTTCTCTCTCTCTCTCTCTCTACACATCTCTACCTCTCTCTATCATTCTCTCTTCAGAGAAATAAAAAGAACCATTATTCATGTTAAAAGCAATTATTAACACAAGGAAAGAAGTAAAGATTTGTGGAAGTGTAAAACCTAGATCTTCACTGTTTCAATTCCGCTGCACCTGACATTTTGCCGAAGTCAAGTTTACAAATAAATCATTTCAAATGATTTATTTTTATTCTTCCAAACTTGCCCTACGTAAGTCCTAAAAAGTTTATTACAAGTATCTTACCCTAAAAAGGGAGCAAGGGAGCCAGCGTTTTGGATTAAATGAGCTAGCGCCAAAGATCAGCCCATCGTTTTGGCAGATCAGCCTCCCCCCTCCCTTGGCGTTTTGGACCTTCATCGCGAGCATCCGAGAAGGATCAGCTATAGCAGACATCATTTTCAGTTTTCAGCCCTTTCCCTTGCCGGAAGAGCCGTGGATCTACTAACGCTAATCACTCTCCTACCGCCCAGAGCTTTTGGCAGCACATCGAGCCTCTCTCCCAGCCATTCAATCACCACATTGAGTGCTCACATCGCTGTCCATCATCAGCTCCATCATCAGCTGCGTTTTCAGCCCTGATTCCGGCGATAGGTCTATTGCATTTTGTGTGCCAGATTTGTATTTTTGTAGCCAACTTTCAGCCCTTGTTTTCTCTCACATGGGGAGCGCAAACCAGCCCCAGATCTACCCCTTGGTGGCTATCAACAATCCCTCATCAAGACGGATCCAAAGGTGCATCAAATCAGCCCGGACGTGCTTCATCTTGAAGAGTTACTGAGGCAACATTCCCCATTTGAGTAAGTAGAGTGTGCACTTGAGGTATTGCATGTGTGTACATTCCATTTACGCAATCAAAAGCAAATACCACATGGGCAATGGTGTGGGGGCCCTTGAGAGGGTTGGTTTGGACCCCATCGGGTGTCATTCTCCTTCTCTCTCTCTCTCCCTCTACACGTCTCTACCTCTGTCTCTCATTCCCTCTCTTCAGTGAAGTAAAAGGAACCATCTGTCATGCTCAGTTGCATTCACTAACACAAGGAAGAACTAAAGATGTGTGGAAGTGTAAAACCCAGATCTTCACCATTTCAATTCCGCGGCACTTGACATTGATATCAGAGCTTTGTGATTTTGCACTAATCTGCTAATCTTTGAATATTTTTTTTTCCTCTCTAGTGTATGGGTGTGTGTTGTACCGTTTTGCCCAAGGATGCTTCTCTCATTCAAGGAACTGTAGGACTTGCCATTGCGCGCAGGACCGTGCGTCTTGAAAACACTGTATACTGGGGGTTACAATTGTGGTGCACCTGCGAGAAGGCAGTTGACTTGGTGTGCGATCTCGACCACCCGGACATAAAGAAATCCTAACATGGATATTTGTAGTCATAAATTCTTCGACATGACAGATCGCATCATTGAAGACATGCACTGGAAACATGAGTTGTTGATTGCAAGTGTGAGGATTTGTTAGTGGCCTATGACGACAAAGGAAGTCGCCATCCAGATCAGCCTATTTGCTTTGGAGTCTTGGTCTCTCCCATCTGCTTGGAGAATGTCATCATTCAAAATTGGCCCATTTTGAAGAATGTGTGCCAAGTAAAGTCCTTTTTATTCTTTCGCAAATTTATCAATGATTACTCCAAAGTTGCTGCTCCGCTTATGCAACTTCTAAAAGGAGGGGTGAAAGGACTGGACTTCGGGTCCTCACCGTAAAGGTAACCCCCTTGTTGTCTGGAATGAGCGTCTCGACGAGAGCTTTCAGACGCTAAAGCACTTGGTGACTACTGTGCCAATATTGCACATTGTGGATCCTAGCAAACCGTTTGTGGTTGAAACGGATGCTAGTGATTATGCCATTGGTGCGGTGTTATACCAGGATGGACGTTCTATTGCGTTTGAAAGTAAGAAACTTTGACACTGAGATGCGTTATCCAACGTATGAGAAGGAGCCTTACATTGTAGTGCACGCCTTGAGGAAGTGGCGGCACTACTTGTATGGCTCTACGTTTGTTGCATGGACAGATCACCATTCTTTGTGCTATGTCTGTGATCAGGGTGGTCTCAGAGGCCGGAAGGCTAGATGGGTTGAACTTATGCAAGAGTTTGACTTTGAGATCCGTTACAGAAAAGGATCCAACAATCGAGTTGCCAAAACACTCACCCAGATTTCTGAAGTTAATGACTTGTCTATGGCTGAAATCTCAACGGACTTCTATCTCTCTCTCCGAGGGTATGTCGTTCCGATAGCTTTTTGGCAAAATATGGAACGAGGTCGAAATTGGGCATGACTCGTGTACAGGCTTGGGTGGTCCGGAGACCAAGGGAGTTGTGCTGAAGAGGCGAGACAATGACAATATTCCATTAGAGGTCGACTATTGTTCAAAAATTGAAAGGTCTGTGTGCCAGAAATCGATGAGGTTCGACAAAGGATTTTGTTCAATTGCCACGATGTTCCTAGCGCTGGGCACCCACGCATCGAAAGAATTTTAGCTTTGGTCAAGTGATATTTCTATTGGCCAAGGATGCGCTCTTACATGAGCTATGTTAAGGGATGCACTTAGTGTTAGGTCAATAAGGCAGAGCACCTTAAGAAAACTGGCCTGTTACATCCATTGGAAATGCCAGATGCCAAGTGGCAAAGTATTTCCATGGAGTTCATCATTGGTTTTCCAAATACTAGTTGGGGCAATGACACCGTTTGGGTTGTGGTCAATAGACTTACAAAAATGGCGAAATTTATACCAACGAAGTCGACAATAAAAAGCCATGAGTAGGTGGTTTTATTTGTCGATCAACTTTACAAGCTGTATGGTCTGCCAGAGGATATCGTCAGTGATTGAGATACTAATTCATTGGGAGATTTTGGCGAGATGTGTTTCTTCATCTTCAAACGAAGTTGAGTATGTCGTCTTCTGACCATCCTGAGTCCGACGAACAAAGTGAGGATGAATCACACGCTAGAGGACATGTTGAGAGCTTATGTCTCTCACAGGCAGTCTGATTGGGAAAGGTATCTTCCAGAATTAGAATCTACCTACAATAGTAGCAAGCATTCTGCTACTGGATTTAGCCCATTCATGCTGATGTATGGATTCGAGCAAGAATTTATAATCCACAATTAGAATCTACCTACAATAGTAGCAAGCATTCTGCTACTGGATTTAGCCCATTCATGCTGATGTATGGATTCAAACCTAAATTCCCTATTGCTATTGACTTAGAGAAAGTCAAGGATCGCCAAGCTCGTGATTTCTTGTATGACATGCAAGAAATGCTCGAATTGGCTAAGGATAGCATAAGGACAGCTTGTGATCAAGTTACTACTTATGCTAATCAAAAGAGATCTCCCAGGACTCTAGAGGTGGGACAATGGGTCTATCTGAAGATACCCAAAGATTCCAAGACTAGGCGAATTGGAAAGCATTATAAGCTTTCAGCTAGATACTGTGGTCCATTCTTGATCACAAAGAAAATTGGCCAAGTTGCCTACAAATTGGCTCTTCCTTCGGATGTTAGTGTGCATCCAGTATTTCATGTCAGTTGCCTTAAAGAAAAATTAGGCGAAGGTGACATTTTTGTGCCTATCGAGCAAAATAGATGGCAAGATATGCAAACTGAGTATATTCCTCGAGAACCAGAGGCAGTTTTAGATCATCGTACCCGTCATTCGCGCCAAAAGGCTTATGACGAGTTCTTAGTTCAATGGAAGGGTCAATCTGAAAGGGTTGCTACTTGGGAATCAGTTAGAGCCTTGAAAGCTCAATATCCCCACTTTATTGATGAGGACATCAATGGTTCTGAAGGGGGGAAGTATGTTATATTCCGATTACAGGAGAGGGGATCTAGCCTAGACGTCGTCAAGATGGGTGTCCAGTGTCCGGGCGGATGTAGCGTGAACTCAGCCAATGTGGCCGGCCATTATTATAAAAGGGAGGCCAAGGCCTCATTTATAGTTATCGACTCCCACTGGCAGAGTGCGAGTGGTTAGCCCGTGAGGTTAGGAGTGTGCGAGGTCACCTCGAGGATGTGAGGCCAGGTGGTATGGGACGCTCGGTCTTACAGGTGCACGCCTACGTCCTCGGACGCTGGCCCTAGCACGGGGGAGCTGCCGGATGGTGGCTATGGTCGGGTGGTTCATTCGACGTGTGTCTGTAGGTGGTCCGTGTAGTTGGGAGATTCACTTCATGTGTTTGTTTTAGAGGTGCTTCATTTTGAAGAGTTACCGCAGTGACATTCCCCATTCCGATCAATAGAGTCTGCACTAGAGGTATTGTATGTGTGTACATTCCATTTATGCAAATACCACAACGGCAACGGTGTGGGGGTCCCTTTAGAGGGTTGGTTGGGACCCCGTCGGGTGTGTGTGTGTGTGTGATTCGCTCTTTAAAAGGAACCATCATTCATGCTAAGTAGCACACATTCAAGCAAGGAAAGATTTATGGAAGTGTAAAGTTTAGATCTTGTCACCATTCCAATTCTGTTGCACCTGACACATAGATAGCTTGGTAATGATACATGTAACCATCCTGAATGGAATAATGAGAAACCGTCTCTACATTCTTTAACTTTGTCCAAATTGAAGCGGAATTTAGATCAAGGGGATACATCTCAAGAATAACTTCTAGTTCTTGATGAAAAATTGAAGTTACAGCATTTACTTTAGGACGACAAGATAGGGCATCCGTTGGTAGGTTCTTAATACCAAATGTGTGAAGAACTTGGAAATGAAACATGGAGAAGAAGTTAGGCCATCTCATCTGACCTTAAACTTTTGCGATTAGTCTTTTAAACTGCTTCTAAACTAAAAGTACATATACTACAACCATATTTTCCTTCTCATAGATAGAAGCATGAAGTTCCGCGTCCCTAAGGCATCTCCTTTCAAAAGCAACTACATGACCTTGATTGAGCACTGCACCGATTCAATCACCAAAGGCATCACGATTTACCTTGAATAGTTTTCTTAGGTTTGGAACGCTCAAAATTGGTCCATGACTTGAGAGACACTTAAGCTTATCAAAAGCTTCTTTTTGGCACTTTCCCCAATTGAAAGGAATCTTTTTCTTTGTCAAATCATGGAGAAGAGAGGCTACATTAGCAAAGCCTTGAATAAATTGGCTCAATAGCAATATGATAGGAGCTATACCCAGTCGAGGTGCTTGCTGTTGCTCTCTCTCTCTCTCTCTCTCTCTCTCTCTCTCTCTCTCTCTCTCTCCGGAAAGTCTTTTCGATCTTTCTTGTCTCGTTCTCGCGTTCATTGTTGTCGACTCGTTTCTCCTTCCTTCATAGTAGCAGACACAGATGGAGGCTCCTACTTCGCTCAAGAGGGACTCAGACGAAGCCCCCTTGCCTTACCTCACACAGCTCACCATCGACTTACTCTTTTGCCGACGGAGCAAGCAAGCCTTGTAGCTGAGGTGGAGCGAATCACCAAGGTGAATCATTTGAGCTTCTCATTGACTATGGTATTACTCATTCATTTTTGTCCCCAAGATGTTTAAGGAGGTTAAGGATTAATCAACATTTTTATATGAGTGCAAAAAGGCATGTAAATCTGGCAGCATTGATTCTCCCTTGGGATAAAACAACCCAAGATGTTAAGTGCCACTCAAGTAGTGAAAGATCGTTTTGACAACCTACCAATGCTTGGATCTTGGGCTATGCATAAATCTCCCGACTTGTGAGACTGCAAATTGAATATTTGGTCTAGTATTGCATACATAAATAAGGCATCCAACATCAGTCTTGGAAAGAGTGACATCCACACGATCTCCAACATCATGAAGGCTCAATTTAAAACCTATTTCCATTGGAGTAGCAGTATGTTTGCAATCCTCAAGTCCAAACTTACATAGTTTCTATTTATCTTGCTTGACACAAAGCAATACCTGCATCAGAATGCTTAAACTATATACCTAAGTAATGAGCAAAAGCCCCAAGTCTTTCATCAAGCCTTTCATCAAGCGTATTATGGACAGGGTGTGTTCTAAAGATTATTATCTTGTAGAATCGTGAATGTGATGTGTGACCCATCTCTTGACCTTGAGGCAGCTTGTTTCACCGTATATGTTCTCTTTTTGGCGGCGAGAGGTGCGAGGGCTTTGGATAGAGTAGCTGGTTTCTTCTTTCAACTATGTGGCAGGGATCACACCCAATGGACTTTGCATACAATACTAGATTGGCTCCACGTCGAGGTTCTCGAACTACACAAGGAACTTGGGAGTGACAAACTTGATTCAAATACTTTGGCCGCTAGCCAACTTCAGTGTGACACCACGTGATGGAGCTTGATGTAGACACATTGTGGTACACTTCTTTCAGACAGTGAGAATGCTCCATATTATGTATTTGTACATGAGGATTTGTGGACAGAAGATGGAGCCCTACGGATTGCATGCTATTCTCAGTGAGGTCTGGGATAGATCTAGATGCGATTGCTAAATACGTTGCCAAGAATCATGGTCTTAGATTTGGAATCAATTTTTATGTGATTGATATGATGTAATTGTGCATTGATTGTGTCGTCTTTGTGCAAGTGCTAGATGTGTGTGGTCTAGTGCGTCGGTACTTAAGAGTCAGTGTCTATTGAAGTGGTTTATGGCCTCTGTCTGTTTTACAGGCGTAATTGAGGGCGGCTACCATTCTTTCAAGAGGGGGGTATGTCACAAAATAATGACGTGGCTTGTCTAACTGATAAAGTTGTTCCAACTTATGGGCACCATGCCGACGGGGCCCCAAGGGACACTAGAGAAAATAAAAAGACCAAAGCGGTTGGCTGTATGGATATTTCCGCAAAACGCATTGAGGCTGCTGACGTGGTTGTCCGTACGATTCTCCTCAAAATGCGTTGCTGACGTGGTTGATTTCCGCCAAGGCTTTTGAGTTCAAGGCTTTTCATGTACTGCTTTTCACCAAGCCAAGGGCCTTTAAATAAGTCCTTTGGGCCTTCTCTGGCTCAGTGTGTGCTGACGAGCCGGTGAGTAGAGACGACCCGAGGGCACCTGTACTTTGCTCAATTATTAATATAAAATTTTTTTCCCAACATGGCACCAGTCTTTGGGGCCAATCTCTCTGGGCACGGAACTACGCCGGGCCGTGTCGACTCAATTGAAATGTGACTTGAATTGTGAAGTGTTTAAAGTGAATCTCTCTCTCTCTCTCTCTCTCTCTCGTGTAGTGACAGATTCTAGACTTGGGGCGTCCAAGTTTGTTACATTCCCCATCCAAGCGAGCCTCGAAGATTGTGAGGTTGAGGATTGTCTCATGGAATGTGTAGGGCCTAGGTGGACCCCAATTTTTGCGTCGGAGGGGTCGATTGCGACAGGAGATCTAGAGATGCCTTGTGGGTGGCACAATAGATAGTCTTATGCTTTAGGAGCACCGCCTTTGTGAGAGCCATATTCGGCGCTGTGGGGAGACCTTTGTGTGGCCGCTATGAGACTTTTTGGTCAGCTGATTTTGGCATTCAAGGAGGTGTATGTATGAGACTTGTGGGTGGCACGATAGATATTCTTATGCTTTAGGAGCACCACCTATGCGAGCCATATTCGGCGCTATTGGAAGATCTTTGTGTGGCCGCTATGAGACTTTTTGGGCAGCTGATTTTGGGCGTGACGACGTTCAGGGAGTTGTATGTATGACTACTGCAGACTGATGGCAACACGCCATTGTGGACACAGTTATTTTTGTGCCAGGAAGGGCCCAGCGGGTCACCATGCAGGTTCAAGGTAGCCTTGTGGGCTTCTTGAACATTTACGTGCCCAATCATGCGAGTTAAGAAGACCATAGAAACAGATCACATGGCTAGAATTTTTCTAGACCAAATTTTCAAGTTCATGGGTTGCCTAAGTCAATAGTAAGTGGTAGAGATCCTTCATGACTAGCCTCTTTTGGCAGGCCTTGTTTGAGAATCTAGGCACTAAGTTGAATTTCTCCTCGGCCTATCACTCGTAGACTAATGGGCCAAGTAAAATAGCCAATTCTACAGTTTTCAATCTTTTAAAGTCGTACGATTTAGATTGAAAAACTGATTGGAAACAATTCCTACGTCTAGTTAAGTATGCCTATAGTAATTCTTCTATAGGTAAGGCACCTTTGGGGATCATTTATGGCAAGCCTATTTTGCCTCCAATCCTTCTTATGAAGGAGAAGATCTTTGCAGCAGATGAGTTTATAAGAGATTGGGACACCGCCTGTGGGCAATTCAAGAGAGCTATTCTTCGCACTCAAGAGAAGGATAAGAAGCAAGTCGATAATCACAAAAGACCCCTAGACTTGACGATAGACCAATTGGTCTTATTCAAATTTGAGAGAGAGAGATCAAAGAAGCAAGCTGGCCATAAGGGTAAAGGCGTAAAACTTTCCAAACGTTACTATGGGCCATATTCAAGATAATCGATGCAGTTAATGATGTGACTTTTCACGTAAATCTTCCTACCAAATGGAACATTTATAATGCGTTCCACGTAAGTTTACTCAAATCGTATGTTGGTCCATTCCTAGTGAACCTATTCAAGAAGATCCTCAAAAGTTGAGGAATTAGAAGAGATTCCTCAACTGGAGTAGATTGCTGACCCATTAGGAGCACCAACTTAACCATGATAAGATCACTTGTAAATTTTTAGTTAAGTTTAAGAATTATTCCCCATTAGACGCTCAATGGATGACTGAGCAAGACCTCATGGGCATTTATTTTGAAGCACTACAGTTGAGGACAACCATTTTAGAAGCCAGAGGGATGTTGCTAAACAGGATATTCCAGTACAATTCTAGTTAATAAATAAATCAAAGTTTTATTTTAATATGTGCACTTTTGAACTATTAGCTGAGGTGGATCCATAAGAAGGGAATATTCAAGATGCGTTGTTAGGGGAGCGACATAGAGCATCCTAGACGGAATATCCCTTGAGCCATCCTAGAACGTGTATTCCAATTGCGTCATTGCAAGGAAATGACCATAGCACTATGAATAAGCCACATAGAATGGGTACTTCGCATCACATCAGATGGGTGAATTAGAGCATCTAGAGGAAGTATACGACCATTTGGAACAGGCATTTCTGGTGTATCACGAGGTAAGTGACATATAGGGAGAGGACAATTGTTGCAACTCAGTGCTCCATCACGAGTGGACAAGCGGCCAAGCATCACGAAGCTGTAGGCAAAGCGGGTTTCTGAATACTTCAAGAGAGAGAGAAAGAGCTTCGCTTTGAGAACTCATGCCTCACCTCTTGGTGGTTGAGGACAAAGGAGCCCAATAGTTGGTTTCATCAATGGTAGGTGCAATCCTTGACAATGCCTCTATGTCCTTGAGAATGTTGTTGAGGCAATGCGCCATGCGAAATGAGAAGGTAATATGCGGGTACATGCGCTTGATAATAGCCCCGGCCGCCCTATTTGATGCCTCTCCATCCGCATCCATGCCCAGGCCCAATGGTTGTTGCCCAGGCACGTCGGCAGCCTTTCCACTACTGGCAGATGCGTCACGAAAGTTGATGAAGTATATCTCTCCTCGAGAATAGGGCACCTTTTTCCATGGATAGACCTCTTGCGGGTGTCGCTCCATTCGTCAACAATGAGGGAAATCCCATTTAGCCCATATTTCCTTCATTGTTTCTGTGGCTTGCTCTACTCTCTGCTTCTCCCTATCAAGCAAGGTCGTGTGGAGTGTCTCTGATGATGGAGACACATAAGAGGGCCCATACTCTCCAATTTTGTAACCATGGCCTGGAAGTATGGAGACCTATCACAAATAGAGAAATCCAAATTTGTATGCAATCAAAGAGGCCTTGTAATGTTGGATAGAATTTGAAATTTTTGCACTTACCGAGCCACATGAAATGCAATATGGTCGTGGTAGAAGAAGCGAGCGAGCAACCTATCCACCTCTTCCTTTACAAGGCTTTAATCTTGGATACAATTTCTCATCAGGGTGGATTGGCATGGGGACGGTTGGCAACGGAACCCCCAATGCAAGAGGAGCATGATGATGTGCAAAGGTTCACCAAAATTGGAGCCACCCTCCATCTCCATCGGTGCCAGTTGCTCTTGTGGTCTCATCAGGGCGGAGGGCTGAAAGGCAACACGCCAGCCTGTCTTCGCCGCTTCTGAGGCCTCAACACTTTGAGCTTCTCAAGAAGCTCCGCTCTTTTTCCGGGGGCGACTCGCGTGCAAAAGTTCACCTCATCTAGATAGAGAGTAGAGAGAGAAGAATCTCGATAGAGTCAAGACTCAAGAGAGTAGATAGAGAGCGTAAGGATAGAGTAGAGAGGGAGCTTTCGAGCTTGAGAGAGTAAGGATAGAGTAGAGAGGGAGCTTCCGAGCTTGAGAGAGTAGGGACTTGATAAGCTTGCCGGCGGCCGCTTGAGGCTTTGAGCCTTGACGACCGAGGCTTGACTCCTGAGAGAGTAGAGAGGGAGCTTGAGAGAGTAGATAGACTATAGTAGATACTAGATAGTAGAGGGACCTTCAAACTTGATCCTTGAAGGGAGCTTGACTCTTGAGCCTTGTTGCAAGGAGCTTGAAATGCTGTGATTTGGCTGCTGCTTGTATTACTCTAGATAATGTCCCCTGCTTCATTAGAAAAACCTCTTACAGTGTCGGAGTTTGCTTCATGTTCAAAAATAATTCACCCTACTTAAATGTGAAGACCCCACATATCGTCAGCGTTTGTATCCTTGTCTTGACGCAAATAGCTGACAGTCCTGCAATAAAAAAAGTGAGATTTATTACTCATTAAGGTAGCACAAAAGCTATACTGAGATGCCTTAGTCCTCTTATTGGAAGAGATTGGCTTTGTCTCTAGGTTGAGCAATTGCAGTGTCACAGATGCTTATTCAGGGAGAAGAAATTTTTGCATGGTTTTGGTTTGAATAACATTCTTCTCTGAAAATTTGCCCTGCGCTGTTTTTTTGGGTCTTCTGTGATAGCAGAAACAATACTTGAGAATGATACTTATTTTTGGAAGGATGGTGGTATGTTTTATCTTCATGAGTTTGAATCTGTGATTTTTTTTTCGTGTTAGTTTAGCTCATTTGCTTGACCAGGTAGTTTCTTCCTATAGTTTGAGCAAGGAACACATGAATTCCCAAAGAAGCTGTCCTCTTGGTCTCTCTTCTCTTATTTATGTATAATGCTCGCGTGCTTGGTAGTTTTTATCTCTTTGGGTTTTTGTAGTCTTATTGGTTCTGGTCTCCAGACTAGATCTGTGCAGAAAATGACTGTCTTTCATGTTCCTCCTCTTGCAGATTCTACTACAACCTTCTGGCCTACATAAATCTCTAGAAGAGCAACGAAAAGCCTTCCTCAATGCTGGGTTAAATCCGGAGAAAGAAACAAGGCTTGTAAGCTTTAGTTTTCTTTATTGTTTGTCTTTGTGCATGCGTAATGCTTGTGCATGTGCGTGCTCATGCCATCATATTCTTGTGGGCTCTATTCAACCTCATAGTAAAAGCAATCCGGTTTATCTTGTGCAGATTGCTTATTGTAATGGTGGTGTAGCATCATGTACTATCCTTTTGGCATGGTTCCGGGTTGGAGGCTTAGGAACTTGGGCAAATTATGATGGCAGCTGGAACGAGTGGGGTAATTCAGACGATCTCCCAAAAGAGTTGTGAGTCTGAGATGTATGAACCCTTCGTAATCAGAGCAAGACAGAAGCATTTTGCTACTTAAGCCTCATTGATGAGCAGTCTTGAGTTTACTCTCTCTCTCTCTCTCTCTCTCTCTCTCACACACACACACACACACACACACACACACACACACACACACACACACACACACACACACACACACACACACACACACACACACACACACACACATTTTTTTGTAAATCTAATTTGATTTATTTACAAATGGGAAACCTCAGAGTGAGGAAAACCCATCAGAAAGATAGATATAAAAGGAAAGAACATAGAAGTGTTCCGAAATGTAAAGGCGGCTAGAAGCAAATGTAGGATAGCTGTAGGATATTGGGGGATAAGTCCCCAACATCAAGAGCAAAATGTAAGGATTGCCTAAGTGATATTTTGAAAAAAGGAAAGAGATCCACTTCTTGCTGATGAAACATGCGAAGATTGCGTTGGCGCCACAAAGACCGTAAGGACCAGAATCTGACCCAAGTGAAGAAGGCCGCAAATCGTTGAAGGGAAGTAGAGAGGACGCCAAAAGCCCAAAACCATTTGTGGAAAGTCGCCGAGGGAAATCGAAGGCGCATACATGATGATATGCGGGCAAGGAAGTCCCTGGTGAAGCGACAATCCCAAAGCAGGTGCATAACTGTCTCTTCACAAGCTGAACATCTGATACAACAAGAAGAGCTGATGTGACACGCAGCAAGGAAAGTTCCAACATGGAGAACTCCCAACAAGGAGCGCCAAAGAAATAGACGTTCCTTCAGAGGCAAATGGCTCTTCCAAATCGCAATAAGAGCCTTTCTGCACCATAGATCAGATTTATGCAACGACCATAACGCATTACAATGATCAGCCAGCCAAGAATCACGCAGAAGAGAGGCATAAATGTTGCTGGCAGAAATGGCATCAAAAGATGTTTCCCATAAAGTCCAATCCGTCACACGGCTTCCATTGGCCAACGGCGGAACAGGCAGGAAAGCAGCCAGCATTTGTTGGTTCTTTCCAAATTTGGCAATAATGCACACCCAATTCAAAGCGTTCAGTCGCTCAAGAGAAAGGAAGCATATTCCCACACGTGTCAACCACCTCATCCACCGTACATATTTCTCGACAAGAGAGGAAGTATGCTTGATGTGGCGAACGGTCAACAAGAGAAAATGAGAATGCCCGACTCTAGTGAATGCTTTCCAAGTGTATAGAATTCCCATTTGGTTGCTATCTGCCATGCCATGAAAGATGAGCTGTCACCGCTTTCCAAGCAATGAGTAAAGCAGAAGTAATGGAGCAGCCAGGCATATGACCATCCATTTTGCCAAATACAATCTCCCAAAGGGAGGTCTTCCAGTGACTGAAGGTGGATGTGATAACATGCTGATACAGTGAGGTAATCATGATTGTCCATGGCTGAGAGTGCTGAGCAAGAGTAGGTAACAACATGGCCTTCCTCGCTAGAGCATGGGGGCAAAGATCCAAAATATTAAGCCGTCCAAAACGCTTTGAAGTGTAAAGTTTCTCCATAGATAACAAACAAAGGCCTTTCTCTCGGGAATCAGTGCGCTAGAAATAAGACAGTATCAGACATAAGCGATGCAAGGCGAAGAGGAGGCCAATGTAACAACGGCAAATAGAAGTAAACATATGCCATCATTATGCTCTGGACAATACGAAGCCGAACATATAACGGCCAAGTGGACAATTTCCAATACTGCAATTTTAACTTTAGGCGTCGCATAACCCAGTCCACTTGCTGGGTATTGGTTACATTCCACTCAATAGGATACCCCAAGTGTATAACAGTCATGCAATCAATTATCTCTCCAAGCCACAAAAGATGATGCCAATCACATGCATGAAGAAGCAGTAGTTTGGATTTTTTGAAATTTACCTTAAGGCCAGCCCCAAGCCCAAATGTATCCAAAGCCTGCATAATCTCATGCATGTCATCCTGTTTATTACAAGGCATGAATAACGAGTCATCAACATAAGCTTGGCCAATAAAGTCATTCCCAGAGGGTAATTGCAATCCATGAAGACGGCCAACGGAAGTCAAGTGATCTAAATGCAACAACAAGGGGTGGGTGGCAATGGCATACAAGAAAGCGCTAAGGGGCAACCTTGCCTGATAGAGCATCCAAGTGGCCAAGGATCAGTCAGGTCACGATCAAGAAGGCCAAATGACGAACTATGAGCATACAAGAAATACACAACATTGGCTATCTTAGGACCAAATCCAAGGGCTCGCATTGTATCGGCAACGAAATCCCACGGTACCGTATCAAAGGCCTTTTCAATGTCCACTTGCATCACGAGCACATCTTGTTGGGTATATTTGGCATATTCCATTCCAATCAAGAAGTTTACCAAATTATCCATGATCTGGCGACGAGGGAGGAAGCCATATTGAGCGGGATGGATACCTACAAGAAGTGTCTCCTTGATGCGATGCACAATCATCTTAGCCAAAATTTTGTACACGATTGGCATGAGGATAATCGGCCGCCAATGAGAAAAATGCTCGTAAAGCGCCTGTTTGGGCATATTCAACAAGCCTTCTTTCCAAGACAATGGCAAATTCTGCTTATTCCACACATATAGAGCAAAGGCTCTCTCAAGGGCTTCCAGGAGGAGATGAAAAATTTCACAATGAGTCCATCCCAACCAAGGGAATGCCATCAGCCAAGAGCAATCAATGTTGAGTGCAATTCACTTTCAGTAAAATCCACCTCCATTGCTTGCGCATCACGAGACGAAGCACATCCCTTATCTACAACGCTCGATGTCGAGCACGAGTCTTCCATTTATCTAGTTTGCGTTTGTCATTATGTTGCAGACATAGTCGAGCATGACAAAGCGTTGTCAACTCACAGTCAGTCAACGGATGCGTATCAACCAAAATTTGGAGCTCTCGATGAACATTTTTTGCATCGTCAACACTCCCGTGTAACTGAAGCATATAGTGCTTGCCATAATCCTGAATCACACTTTGCACACGCATGACGAAACGATAGCAATCAATATCACGATCCAAATGCATTTGGGCGACCAGTGGGGGAATGACATCATGAATCATGCCACGAAATACCTCAAGCGAAAGATAGGCATTGTTGATGTGTAGTAAACCTTTCCTAGAGAGAGATTGATCATCATGCATTCGCCCAAAGCGCAAGGCCATCAAAACAGGAGCATGATGAGACAGTAACAAGGTATGGTCAATGCTCATCTCGCATACATATTCATCATATTGTTGCATATTAAGGTGTAACAAATTTGGACACTCCAAGTCAAGAATCAATCGCGACAGCACCAAATAACCACTTCAAAACAATTCACAGATCACAATAGAGTTGCACTGGCCCGACGGAGTTCCGTGCCTAGAGATATTGGCCCCAAAGATTGGCGTTCCTTTCGGTATTTCTTTTTGTATTAATCAATTCAAAGTACAAGAGTGGGTCGGGATGCACTCTCAGACTCTGCGTCCAAATCCTCTGAGAAGTGAGGCCCTCACCACTAATTTAAAGGTTACAAGGGATGCCCAAAAGCAGAGCCCCAAAAGCTTCAAATCAAAAGCAACTGCTCTCTCTCTCTCACAGAGAGTCAAAACTTGAAAGCAAAAGCATTCTCTCTCTCTTTCTCATTGTGTAGAGAAAAAGCAAGATTCGCGTCGCTCATCATTAAATTTAAAAAAAATAAAAATAAAAATCCTCTGCGATTTCCGGAAATTAGGGTTTTTGGTAGAAATTAGGGTTTTCAAGAATTTTAGGGTTTCTGGCAGAAATTAGGGCTTCTGCTGTCCGCCACGTCTTCACTTTGTGACATAACCCCCTCTTGAAAGCACTGTAATCGACCGCGATTACGCCTGCAAAACCGACAAAAGCCATAAACCGTCTTAGCAGACACTGACTGTTAGTACCTATGTACTAGGAACACACATCTAGCACATTTACAAAATCGACAGTCACATCACACGACATCACAGGACATCACCAGACATCACAGGACATCACATGAGTACTCGGGTCTCCCGAACCAGTGCTTCTGGCAGAAATTAGGGCTTTTGCTGTCCGCCACGTCATCACTTTGTGACATAACCCCCTCTTGAAAGCACTGTAATCGACCGCGATTACGCCTGCAAAACCGACAAAAGCCATAAACCGTCTTAGCAGACACTGACTGTTAGTACCTATGTACTAGGAACACACATCTAGCACATTTACAAAATCGACAGTCACATCACACGACATCACAGGACATCACCAGACATCACAGGACATCACATGAGTACTCGGGTCTCCCGAACCAGTGCTTCTGGCAGAAATTAGGGCTTCTGCTGTCCGCCACGTCATCACTTTGTGACATAACCCCCTCTTGAAAGCACTGTAATCGACCGCGATTACGCCTGCAAAACCGACAAAAGCCATAAACCGTCTTAGCAGACACTGACTGTTAGTACCTATGTACTAGGAACACACATCTAGCACATTTACAAAATCGACAGTCACATCACACGACATCACAGGACATCACCAGACATCACAGGACATCACATGAGTACTCGGGTCTCCCGAACCAGTGCTTCATTTGCAGACAGATGGGCCACTTAGCGAAGGCCTGTCCACGGAGGAGGCCTTGACCTACACCTCAGCCTCAACCCCTGCCTTCCAAGGCTGGGCTGCAGCCACAGCCAGCGGCGCAGCGCACAGATTCAGAGCCACCCTCCGAGCCTGGGGCTCCAGCGGAGGAGGGGTGGCAGCACGCCCGTGGCCGTCGACGCCAGGGGCCACAGCGACAGCCTGGCCCTCAGAGTGGCCCGCAGGTGCCTACTCAGCAGCAGTGGGTTCCCACGGGGAACCGTTTTGGCCCTCTTGAGCAAGAGGAGCCCCCTACGCCAGCCTCCACCTCCACTTCACCCTCGCCAGCTGCCCCACCTTCAGAGTTTCCCTCATCCTCCTCATCCTCCCCCCCGCCATCTGCTCCCGCCCACTCCCCTCCTCGCCCTTCTACTTCTACCGCCCCACCCCGCTTCTCTTCCCCTCCGCCCCCCCCTGCTCCTTCTCCCCCCCCTCCTGCTCCAGTTCCATAGTCGACTCGGGAGACTGGTCCCTCGCCGGCGGCTAGGAGATCTCTTGGCAGCGCCTTTACCACGAGTCGCCTAGCGAGAGAGGGTCTGCCTTTCTTGCGACCCCCTCTGCAGATTCAGACTTCTTCCCTTACAGCCA
Organism: Adiantum capillus-veneris; assembly: GCF_014529385.1. NCBI lineage: Eukaryota > Viridiplantae > Streptophyta > Polypodiopsida > Polypodiales > Pteridaceae > Adiantum > Adiantum capillus-veneris. The sequence continues at coordinate 76,018,436 of NC_140932.1, read as the reverse complement.
TCCCCCGTGGTCTGACGAGGATTGACCTCCGACGCCGTTGGGATTTCTTCGACTACTGGTTCACTTGCTTTCTCGGCGATTCCGCAACAGACCACGAGGCAGCCTGCTTCAGGGTCCACGCTTTGTTCCTCGCAGCTAGGGGGGCAGAGGCCTTGGACTCGGCAGTTGGTTTCTCCTTCCCCCTCTGTGGTAGGACAGAGATAGAGTGGTCCCTTGACTCAGTGGTGGGATGGTTGCATACACAGGTTCTCGAGTTCTCTCACCACATGGGTGAACTTGGAGTTACAGATTTGCTGTAGACTTTGTGGCCACTGGCCAAGTTTGCGGTGACACCCCCAGACTCAGTAGGATGTAGGCACATTGTGGTGTACTTTTTTGCTGATAGGCAGTGTTTGCCTTGCTATGTATACATTCATGAGGACTCCTAGACAGAGGAGGTTGCTTTACGCACGGCTCGCTCTACCTGGGCTTGGGCCAGGCACTCATTGCAGTCTCGCCTATCTAGAGGACGCTCGGATGCGGATTACTCCCCATCCAAGCCAGCCTTGAAGATATCCCGTCTTGCTGCTGCGGCAACATCTATTCTCTCTCGTTCCCCATGAGGATCGTCTCGTGGAACGTGTAGGGACTAGGTGGGCCCCAGTTTCAGCGACAACGGGGCCGATTGCGTCAGGAGCTTCAGCGCTGCCTTGTGGGTGGAGAGATTGATCTCCTCATGCTTCAGGAGCACCATTTGTCTGAGAGCCGCATTCGGCGTTGTTGTTCAGATTTTGCGTGGACGATATGACACCTTTTGGTCAACTGCTTTTGGACCTGGAGGTATCCAGGGTGGGGTATGTATGACTATTGCGGACTCATTGCAGCAAGCCATTGTGGGCAGAGGGATTATTGTGTCAGGCAGGGCTCAATGGATCACTATGCAGGTTCAAGGTGGCCTTGTGGGCTTCCTGAACATCTATGCGTCCAATGCGGCGAGTGCCCGTGCAGAGTTTTGGTCGCAGATTGTTGAGTCTTTGCCACAGGCTGACCATTGGTGTGTAGGAGGGGACTTCAACATGTTGGAGGACCCTTCTAACAGGATTGGAGGCAGCCATGCTACTGTGCATGGAGTGGAGTTAGCAGCTTGGGAGAGGTTTTGTTTGACTTTGAGGGTCTCGGATACATGGCAGCACTCTGGCTTTGTGAGGCCTCCAGAGAGTCTTGCTTTCTCTAGATCGGACCGCAGAGTGGGAGGAGTAAATCTATCGCGGATAGATCGCTTCTACACTAGTGATCACTTCAGTGACTTGGGGGGATTAGTGGGCATCCTGGCAGGGACATCCTTCTCGGACCATGCACCCGTGATCCTCACAGTGGCAGACAGGCAGAGGAGTGGGAGCACGATGCTTCACATCCCAGAGCGGGTCTTGTTGGACTCAGCACTCAGAGAGCGGGCAGGGGCTCTCTGGACAGAGGGCATGGATAGCCAGGCTCTTCCTGCAGACAGAGTGGCCTCAGGCCTAGCTTAGCTTAGCCATTTTTTTCTCCAGGAGTCTTTGGCTCGACGGGCTGCAGCGAGAGAGGAGGAGCAGCGTCTCAGACGAGGCATTGCTTCACTACAGAGGATGCAAGAGCAGCATCTAGAAAGTCCATGGTTGGAGGAGCAGTTACAGCAGGCTCGACAGGAGCTTGCTTGCACAGAGGAGAGGCGTCATGAGTTTGCCTTTCACCGACAGGCATCTCAGTGGACTCAGGTGGGTGACAGAGTGACAGGTGCTTTCTTTGAGACAATGGGACCTCGACACTCGCATGCCAAGGTCAATCAATTGAGAAGACCTGACGGGTCAGTTGTTTGTGAGCCCGAGGATATGCGTGTAGTTGCTACTGACTTTTACCGTGAGTTACTGTCGGCTGAGCCCCAGTCAGAGCGGCAGGATGCATGCAGGGAGCAGGTTTGGGCACAGATGCCTTGTCTTGTGACAGAGGAGATGCGCCAGAGGCTAGAGCTGCCACTTCAGCTTGAGGAGCTGCACACGGCTCTTAGGGCCCTTCCTCGTGGTAGCTGTCCAGGTGAGGATGGGTTGACTCCCAGCTTTTTCTTAGAGTACTGGGACCTGCTTGGCCCAGATCTTTGCAGTGCCTTTCAGTACATTTTGCGCACAGGAGTGATGCCTGATAGCATGAGTGAGGGCTTGATTTACCTCATTCCTAAGGAGGGTGGCTCCTTCGATGAGATTCGACAGTGGCGCCCCATCACCATCCTCAACTCAGCCTACAAAATTCTTGCCAAGGCTCTGAGTTTGAGGATTCAGCCACTTTTGGAGAGCCTTATACATGGGACTCAGATAGGTTTTGTCAAGGAACGCAGTATCCTTGACAACATCTTCACTTTTTGGGAGGCTTCTGCCTTGGCACGGCTCCGTGGGGAGGACCTTGTGATTCTTCTTCTCGATTTTGAGAAGGCATACGATAGAGTTGACTGGGACTTTCTAGAGGGCACTTTATGCAGGATGGGCTTCTCTGATGCTTGGATCAGAGGGGTGTCAGCTTTGTACAGACAGGCTCACAGTCAGGTGCTGTTGGCAGGAGGTAGAGGTGAGCGTTTCATGCTCACACGATCGGTCAGACAGGGTTGTCCTCTTGCCCCCCCTCCTCTTTCTGTTCTATGCGGAGGCAATGAGAAGACTTTTGGTGTCACAGCAGGTTGGTTTGAGGGGCTTAGCACTCCCTATACGGGGAGATGAGCTTCTGGACGCTGAGTTTGCCGACGACTCAGCCTTGTACCTATAGGGCGAGGAGGCCAATCTTCACAGATGTGAGCAGGCTTTAGAGACCTTTTGCTGTGCATCGGGCGCACTGATCAACTGGAGAAAGACAGTGGCTTTCTCGGTTGACAGTGCTCCTGTGCCAGATTGGATGCCAGGAGAGGGTTTTAGATGGATTCCGCCAGGGACTGCAGTTCGATACTTGGGTTGTCAGGTTGGCCTGGACTTGTCCCCCGAGCAGCAGATTGCTCCGCTTCTCCTGTCCATCAGGAGAAAGCTGTTACATTGGAGCTCAGCACGCCTTTCGCTGGCTGGCAGAGTAGTAGTTGCCAATCAGGTGCTGTTGGCAACTATGTGGTATATCACTTCGTGCTGGATCTTCTCGAGCTCTTGTATCAGCCAGGTAGAGAGGCTGATCAGGAACTTCCTTTGGTAAGGTCGTGACACCCAGATTGCCCGAGCCAAGGTGGCTTGGTCGGTCATCACACTTCCTTGTTCTCAGGGAGGGCTTGGGATCATTGATCCAGCACAGCAGAGCAAAGCCCTTCTTGGGAAGTTCGTTGTCAGAGGACTTCTTCCAGGCGAGGAGCCCTGGAAGGAGTTCTTGCTGCAAAGGCGTCGTGCCAGGGTGCCTCAGTCAGGAGGCATTTGGCAACCTTCGACCAGATGGATCTTTACAGAGATGCGCGGAGTTGGTTTGAGTAGGAGACTGGAGGACTGCTTCGCTGTGAGTTTGCTTCGATCTTGGGAGCTCCTACGGCGTGGCCTAGAGCAGAGACAGCCGACGTGCATGGAGGAGCGCCTACGACAGCCCCTCGTCTGGAACCCCATGGTTAGCACACAGAGAGGCCACTTGGTTGGGAGTCGGCCTCATGTTTCTTGGGGTCCCATGGCAGCAGGTCCAGCGCGCTCTCTAGGTGACTGGCTAGAGTTCACAGGCTTGTCAGAGGAGGTGCACAGTCTCCAGCTGCAGGGCATGAGAGGGGTGCAGAGCATGTGTCAGGACATCTCAGAGTCATTTCGAGCTGAGTGGCTCACGCCTCTCGAGCCAGTAGCACCCAGGTGGATGGGAGCCTTCACTCGACTGGAGGTTCTCATTTCAGTGAGAGCCTGCTCAGAGACTGTCCCAGCCCTGTTCTTTGAGCTCCAGGGTGGGGGACGATTACAGCGAGTTGCAATAGAGGCCCCGCAGGTAGCAGACTGCTGTTTCCAGAGGATTCGAGTTGTGGGCATCTGTGGGAGGACTTGTGTCATAGACTCTGACCTAGCAGCTCTTGAGACTGGACAATGGAGGCTATGGGCTTGGGAGTGTTGTCCACTGGCACGAGTACAGTGGGATCCTGGTGAGTGGCTATGGAGGGACCCCTTCTCTTCTGTAGACCGCCCAGGAGTCCCTTTCTTTCTGTACACTGTTCGGCTTGGACGTCATATACTTGCCGCACAGAGAGAGGCCCGCCCCGCTGCAGCACGTCATTAGCAGGAGGAGGGCCTCACAGTCGATTTCTTGGCAGCCTTTTGGCAGAGGCTGTGGGACTCCAGACAGTCGAGGCGCGTCACTTTGTTTCAGTGGCTGGTTGCACACAGAGCCACAACAGTAGGGAGCTGGCTTGTACATAGTGGTCTCTTGGCTTCATGTGCAGCCTGTGACCAGTTGGTGGAGAGTCAGCGGCATTGTCTTTGGGACTGTCCCTCAGCCCAGCAGGTGTGGCTACGAGTTCTTCGGCTGATGCCTGCCCTCTCCAAGGCTCGACAGTACACTTGGGGGGCAGCGGCTTGGTCCACCCTCACGGGCCCGGCACTCCAGTTTGAGCTATCTTCCACCAGCAGGATGATAGCGATGCAGGGGGGGTGACCTACACTCCAGCCTGCTACAGAGCTTACTCCACAGGAGTAGTGCAGTGAGAGAGATGAGTGTTGGGAGCTGATCAGTGGCGTGACTCTTTGGTTCATCTGGCGGGCCCGTTGTTTTTGCATCTTTGAGGCTCGCTTTGTACCACCAGCGGAGACTGTTCGTGACTTTTGGCTAGAGCTGATCCATACTATCAGAGGACAGCTTGAGGGACTACAGGGTAGTTCCGACCGCATGCGAGAGCGCCGCGAGGCTTTCTTTGGACTCTGGCGCCCTGGGCCTTTCTTCACCATAGTCCAGGGGGTGCTCAGATGGCACTACTGTCCACCTGTGTGGCTCTTCCCTCCTCCCATTTCTTGATTTAGCCTCATTGTACATATGCTGCTTTTTTTCACTGGGAGAGTCTCCCCATCATTCTTGTTGTAGCCCTCTCTTGGAGAGGTGGATGTAGCCCTACGGGCAGTTCTCATTAACTAATAGAAGGATCTTTTTCTCGGGGGAAAAAAAAAACTTGAAAGCAAAAGCATTCTCTCTCTCTTTCTCATTGTGTAGAGAAAAAGCAAGATTCGCGTCGCTCATCATTAAATTTTAAAAAATAAAAATAAAATCCTCTGCGATTTCTGGAAATTAGGGTTTTTGGTAGAAATTAGGGTTTTCAGGAATTTTAGGGTTTTTGCTGTCCGCCACGTCATCACTTTGTGACATACCCCCCTCTTGAAAGCATTGTAATCGACCGCGATTACGCCTTCAAAACCGACAAAAGCCATAAACCGTCTTAGCAGACACTTACTGTTAGTACCTACGTACTAGGAACACACATCTAGCACATGTACAAAATCGACAGTCACATCACATGACATCACAGGACATCACATGACATTCATTCAGATCTTAGACCATGATTTATCGGCAATGTAGCTAGCAATCACATCTAGGTCCAATCGGGACCTCATCGATGTTCGATTGACGAACCCCTATTGCAACCATGTCTATTCGAGATCGATCAGACCAAAATGCTGCAGTCATTTCGGCTATCAGTTCCTACACTCAAAAGAAGTCAAGAACAAATCAATATCATTATCAGGAATTCCATTTCCTAAAGTCATCCAGCAGAATACTGTTAGCTCTCAGTATCCCTGAAGCTCAAAGAGACATCAGTGACTTTAGTATCAAAATCAAGGCATCTGTTGACAAAGGAGCGGAGTAACTCCTCTCTTGTGCATCCCACTGCACCAGATCTTCGGCCAAGCTGAATTTCTGGGTTCCGTTTGGAGTAGACTATGCTAAACCAAAACATCGAGGTAAAGTTTCACAATCCGAGGAGTATCTGTTAGGTCCTCCTCCTCCATCCACTTCGCATCAAATGCAGGAAAGTTCTTGAACTTAACCAAGAACCGCCTTCGGACTTTACCTTTCTTCGTATCCCTATGTGCCAAAATCTGTTCGAGGATCTCCTCGTTTTCTTCCACTTCGGGTTGCTCATCAGGCTCCCCATCATTAGGCACATCACCCTTAACAGGTTTCAAGAGACTCACATGCAATGCATTGTGAATCCTCCAAGTATCTGGCAGTTTCAATGAGAAGGAGACATCATTTATCTTTTCAGTAATCTGGAAAGGTCGGTAGTATCGCATACTAAGCTTTGGAAAAAGCCTCTCCTTTCCCTTTTTCTTTCTTAGGCGTGCCTTCTCAAAACGTAAGAGCACCCAATCATCCTCCTTCAGGTTCAAGTCGCGACAATGGCGATCCGCTGCCTTTTTCTGTCGTTCTTGAGACTTCTGCAAAGTCTCGCGAACCTTGGCAAAAGCCATATCCAAATCTCGCGAATATTCATCCGCTTCAAATATCTAATCTTTCGTGCTCAGGAAGGATGGAATCTTCGCAGCACTTTCAACAATCTCACATGGCGTCTTCCCCGTCGAAGAGTATCGTGTTATTGTAGGCAAATTCCACCAAAGGTAAGTTCGCTTTCCATTGAGTCTTCTGATCCGAGATACAAGACTTCAATAAATCTAAAATCACTGAATTGGCAATCTCAAATTGCCCGTCAGTCTGCAAGTGGAACGATGACGAGAATTGCAACCACGTGCCCATGTTCTCCCAAATTGCCTTTCAAAACAAACTCGTAAATCTGGGGTTTCTGTCGAAGACAATCGTCTCAGACGTGCCATGTAATCGGAAAATCATTGTGATCTTTCTGTGTTCTCGGGAGATCAAAAATGAAATCCATTGCAATACTTTCCCAGGGATGGGTGGGTATGGGTAAAGGCTGTAACAATCCCTGTGCCTTATGCCTGTCAAACTTGACCTTCTGGCATACTGCGCACAACTCTTCCACATCCTTTTTGAGTCTCGGCCAAAAGAAGTATCTCTCTACCCCCTTCATGGTGGTAGCAATGCCGCGGTGACTCGTAAAAGGTGGACAATGGCATTCAGTCATAACCTTTTCCCGTAACGGCTGTGTAACGCACAACATAGTCTTTCTCATCAAGTAGCCTTCCCGAAGGGAGTATCCAGCTACTGTCTCCCCATCCCGTATCCGTGTGAAAATATCTGCAAAATCTGTATTTGTGGCATACTGATCGACCATATCCTCGAAGCTCCTATGATGTATCGCGGAAATAGCCAGAACCAACGGTTTTCAAGACAAAGCATCTGCCACCACATTCTTTTGTCCTTGCACATGGACAATCTAGAAGTGAAACTATGGCAAGATGTTCGCCCACCGCATCTGCTTTTTCGAAAGCTACTTCTGTAGCAAGAAGTAGCGCACACTCTGATGGTCTGTAAAGACAGTAAAATCCACTCCGAGTAGGTAATGCCGCCACTGAGTAAGAGCATGGATAACCACCAAAAGCTCTTTCTCATAAATCTGTGCTGTCATCTCCGGCCTAGAGAACAATCGGCTCTCGTAAGCAATGACATGGCCTTCTTGCATCAAGACCGCACCCACACTACGACCATAAGCATCACAAAATACTTCAAATGACTTCTGCAAGTCCGGCAAAGTCAAATCTGGTCCTGTAGTCAATTTCTCTTTCAATGTGTGAAAGGCAGTCACCTCTGTGGATCCCCACAAGAAAGGTACTCCTTTCTATGTCAAGATATGCAAAGGGGAAGCAACCTTTGCAAACTTTCGTATGAACCGTCTGTAGTACGAACACAGTCCCAAGAAGCTTTCAACTTCATGGACATTCTTCAAATCGGGGCAATCACAGATAGTGTCTATCTTGGCCGGATCCATTTGCACTCCTGTTGCTGAGACAAAGTGTCCCAAAAAAATGTATCTCTGGTAGGAAAAATTCAGTTTTCTTTGCATTAATCACTAACGTGTGATCTCATAATGCCTGAAAGACTTGAAGCAGATGATCTCTGTGTTCTGCCTCATTCTTGGAGAAAACAATGATGTCGTCAAAGAAAGTGCCAACAAATAGCGTGTACTCTCGAAAAATCCTGTCCATCATCCGGTTAAATGTCGCAGAAGCATTGGTTAAGCCAAAAGGCATCACCAAAAACTCAAATAACCCAAAAGTCGTCCGAAAAGCTGTCATGTAGACATCTCTTGGGGCTATCCTGATCTGATGATATCCACTCTTCAAGTCAATCCTGCTAAAGCACAAGGATCCCTGTAACCTGTCGAGTGTAACCTGTCGAGTATATCATCAATCCTAGGAATTGGAAATCTGTTCTTGATGGTGATTTTGTTGAGAGCGCTATAATCGATGCACATTCTCCAAGATTCGTCTTTCTTCAAAACCAACAACACTGGAGAGCAATACGGTGAAGTACTGGGCTGGACAAGACCCTTTTCCAATAGGTCTTTCACTGGAGTCATAATCTTTTGATTCTGTACTTGGCTCACACGATAAGGTGGCCGATTCGGTGGCATGCTTCCAGGTATCAGATCAATGGTTTGATCTCTAGGCCCTCTGAAAAGAAATCGGCATGAGTATGGAGAAAAATCTTGGCGTTCTTTTGATCAGGTCAAAACATATTCAACCTTTATCCATCGTTCAGTTCTCTCCCAAAAGAATGAGTAAGAAACTGAAGTTCATCAAGTACAATCTCTAAGCCCTTCTTTTTTCAAAGTCGCTTTCTCGGCCCGGTAGTCAACCACAGCGTAGTTCTTGTGGTACCAAGGGATCCTGAGTGGAACGTCACTCGCGTGCCCAAAACACCCCTATCATTGCAAACGAAGTTTGCCAATGCTCGGTGTAATGGCAACATCCCATCCGGGTGCCAGTCGAACTACCTCCGCCTGTGGCGTCAGTCTGTCAGGCGTAATTTCCAAATCGAGCCGCCAATTCCAAGTGAAAAGAAGTTGGCCTTGGCTCCTTCAAAAGCGCTTCCTGATCCTTCACTTTGCCCCAAAAGCGGCGAAGTTTGTTCTTTCATTCATTAGATTCGGTGCAGGTTCCACGCCATGTGGTACTAGTTCTGTTTTTCTATCTGCCTTTTCCGCCACGTTCCTCAGCTGCTCTCAAACTCTTAAGGCCTGTCGTCGTCTTCATCATTCTGTTCTTTCTGTGCCTTTTTAGGGCACTTGGCGGAGATATGTCCATGTTCCCCGCATCCAAAGCACTTCCCCTTCTGATGAAGCGAGCTCTCTCCTTAGGAGTAAGCTTGGGTCGTGCATCCTTTTTCTTTGGGTTGCTCTTTTTCTTTCTACTTTGTGAATTGGAATGCAAAGCCATAGCTCATATGAGTCAAGAAGCAAGTGTGTAGAAAGAGGGTTTACTTGTCTAGCCATATGCATCTCATGCATGGAGCACAACATTCGGAGATTGGAGCGACAATAGACGAGCCGCTCCAATTGCTTTGTTGACAGTTTGTTGCGAATTTTGGTGTGGATAAGCGAGTATGCGGAACAATTTCGCTCGCATGCACCGGATGAGCAATCCTATATTATATTCAAAAGATAGTGAGTATCATGTATGTAATATAATTCATGAGAGAGAGAGAGAGAGAGAGAGAGAGAGAGAGAGCGAGAGAGCGCCAAGGCCCGAGGCTTAAGAGGGTTTACTTATCCAAGAATCCTTAATGCAACTCTCTGAAGGTGAGGTAATTGGTACCTGAAGCTCTCCCACCAAAAAAGAGGCTTCACCAAGGACTTCCTCTTTCAACATATGGTGGAAGTAAAAGCCGTGCCTCTTTGGTCTCCATAGTTGATTAGCTCTTGAAGGAATGCGCCGTGATGATCTTCCGAGAGGGCCTTGGGAAGGAAGTTGCGGCTCTCTTCTTGTAGCATTTGGTTTGTGAAAAGATCTGGCTTGTTGTAGGCCGGATGCAAGAGAGCCGTAAAGTGGTGAATGGGCCTCTTCATAAAATCCCATCTCTTTTGGAAAAGAAAGAGGATATCATCTTTCTTGGGGGAATCTTCAAAGACTTCACTATAAAAAGAGAGAGAGAGAGAGGTGAGGCATAGTGCAAATTAGCAAAAAACATATTGTCGACTTGAGAATGGAGAGCAAAGGAGATACATCATACCGTGTCCCATCGGGTGGACCATCAAGAATGGTTGATGCCTCTATTTCCTTGTATGCCTCATCCATGAAGTGGTGAAGAAGGCCTATGGTAGATCCCTCCATGTCGGTCATTCGGAGCACTCTGTAGATGGGCAAGATGGCTACCACAAGACCCTTCACCTCTTTCCAAAATTCTTCTTTGAGGGAAAGCCGTTGGATGGCCTTTGCCTCTTGTGAGGTTGCCGAGTTCTCTCCATCACACCATTACTTGAACTCATCGGACACCATGGTTTTTTGCACTTTGTTTTGGACATCGTAGAGGCGCTCAAGAAGAAGCCACATGGAGGCAAATCGTGTTGTCGAGGGTTTCTTCAACTCCTTGTTGGAGTACGTGCGAAAAATTGCAAGTACTCTCACCTTAGCATTGATGAAGTTGACGAAAGTGAGGGCTTGGGTGAGAATGGCCTTCACCCATTCTAGTTCTCCTATGTCTTCCATGAGAAGATCGAGGCAATGGGAGGCACAAGGGGTCCATACAATGTTCTTGTATTCGGCCTCAAGTAGTCGGCTCATGCTAGTGCAATGTGATGCATTATCAGTGATCTCTTGCACCACATTTTCGGGCCCGACCTACATTAAAGAGAGAAAAATTTAGAACACTTATCAAGAGGGCAAAAAGTAGTAAGTACATACTACACATTGCACAAGAAGAGGGGACAACTTAAACTCTCACCTCTTCTATTGCCGCCTTGATGTGCTTGTAGATGAATTTTCCCATGACCTCCTTGCCTCTTGCTCCCACATCAACCGCTCTCAAGAAGTAGGTGCCAAGAGGGCATGACACGAGTATGTTAATGATGCCCCTCTTCTTACGATCGCTCCACCCATTGGAGAGAATGGAGCACCCATATTTTGTCCATCCGGCTCGCACGGGCTTAAGGGATTTGTCGATTCTTGCCCGCTCTCCGTCGAGCTTTTTGGTGCGCATGTCCGCATAGGATGGACCCATCCACCCCTCACATGGACCGACGGCCGCAATAGCTTTCACCATCCTCTTCCACCGCTCTAGTCGAAGGATGTTGAAAGCAAGATTACACTCAATGATGGTGCGTGCAATCTCAATGTCCGCAAGCCTTTGTCTCTCTTTAAGGAAAGACAATGGACCGGAGCTCAAACCCACCGATTGCGAGAGAGAGGCTTGCCTTGCTTGCTTTGGAGGACGGCCACTAGCACTTGCCGATGCCTTCTTCTTATTGGTAGCCATTGAGCTTGCCGTCGCGTCACCGCTTGCAATGGAGGTAGAGGGAGAAGGGCCGCTTGTAGTTGTATCCTCCTCCGAGTCGGTAACATCAATGTCGGGCGCCACTATCTCCTCTTGGGCTCTCTTCATCCCCACCTTGCGCCTTTTCAAAGGGAGATACTTCTTCTTGCACTCTTCCAAAATGTCGTCGGGTATATTGGGACATGGACCGGCTTCACCTCCCATTTTCGTCAAGTGGATGATGAGTCGAGTGGAGGAGGAGGTCATGATCTTGGGACAATACTTGCATGTCCACCTACAAACGTTTCGTTTGTCCCTCACTCTCTCATAGGAACGGCAATGCTTTTCAAAAGCTTCATGGAGGGGGAGGCATGATAGAACACTTGAAAGTTGAGAGATTTAGAGCTTGAAAGTTGAATGCCAATGGAGAGCTATGAGGGAGGAATGGAGAGCTTGAGAGCTATGGAGGAATGCTTCATGGAGGAATGGAGAGCTTGAGGGAGGAATGGAGAGGCTAGAGCTTGGGAGGAATGGAGAGCTTGAGAGCTATGGAGGAATGCTTCATGGAGAGCTATGAGGGAGGAATGGAGAGCTTGAGAGCTATGGAGGAATGCTTCATGGAGGAATGGAGAGCTTGAGAGCTTGAGAATGAGTCATGACTCATGAGCTTGAGCCTTGAGTTGGAACATAATGGAGGAGAAGAGAAAGAGGGCATCCTTATATAGATTTAGAGTGTACACACTTGCCCTTGAGGCTTGAACACAAGAGAGAGAGAGAGAGAGAGAGAGAGAGAGAGAGAGAGAGAGAGAGAGAGAGAGAGAGAAATGAAATGAAATGAAATGATATATTAACGTCTACAAAAGGCCAAAATGACCTATGAGTCTTGAGACCAACTGATTACAATGATGAGTCTAGTACCAAGTCTGGGTACAAACAAAGAAAACTACAAACAAGGAAACTGATAGGAGTGCTACCGACTCCTATGGGTGGCTGGTAGGCTGATCAATGGTATCATGCCATAAAGGTACAAAGTGGAGATAAATGTCACCATGATACAATATAACAGTAGCATGAAGCCTATCCTGATCGACACTCTGGGGGTCGTGCTAGAATCCTGTGGATCCTCTGCCGCAATCTCCGCAGGTGCTGCGTGGCTCCCCTCCTCATCAGTCGCGATCGTCTCGATCTCCCTAACTCTATAGCTCGATCAATGAGAGTACCGTTGGTGTGTGTATGGGTGGGAACCGAGCTCTGTGATGGTGGTGTCCCCTCTGCCTCTGTGGTACTCAGATTGAAGAAATCTGAGATGCGTCTCTGGGACTATCTCTGTCTTTGCCCACTCAACAGAGCGTCTCTATGTCTCTGTATCTCAAGTAGGAATAATCCGAGACATCTTTGATCCTGATATCTCATGACTCTATCTAGCGAGTCAAAACCATCTCTGAATAAACAATGAAAGCATCCCCGTATCTCATAGTAGACTGTGCAGCGACATATGTAGTGAAACTCTGTCTCTGGCTCTGCATGGCATAACTGACATATCCTAGTGTCTGCTGGTATGCCTCTGAATCTACCTGTCTCAATCCCAAGCTGGTGTGAAGATGTGCGAATCTGGCCTATAGCACATCGTAACCCATGAGATAGATGTGTGTCCATGTAACTGGGCGGTGTGACAAATCCATCTGTTGTGAGTTGGAGAAGATGCTCTCTAAAGAAAACCCTCTTCGTACCCAACTCCCGTGCTGGTTCTATCCATGTCCTCTTGCTATCAAGCTGGATAAGATCCTGCCGAATGAGTCTAGTAGTCTCCATCCGTGTAAGAGCCAAAGATGGTGCATCAAGAGAATACTGGAAAGGGGGCAGCCTGTCCATGCTGAAACCGTGCCTCTGAAACCATGAGCTCATCTGTGCATACCAACATGATGTATCTCCCTGTAATGCCAGCTGTCTAGATGACTCAAGAGCAATCCTGGCATACCTATCCCTGGTGGTGTCCCATAAGCTGTGGACAAATGATACTGATCTGGTGAGAGCCTCAACCTCCATAGGTGGGGCAGCTAGCTCCGCTCGTATGATGTCATGTGGGACTGAGGCCTTGGCTCTAATCAGCCTAGAAATCATAGATATCAAGGGTCTCTCCATATTACTCCATCCAGCATTGTCAACAGACGGCCCCCAAACTTGAACCCCGTAGTGCATAACTGAAGCGACCAAAGTGTCGAAAAGCCATAGCTTTGTTCGAGGTTCCTGGAACTGAACCTGCGAACAAATCCTCTCTAAACCGCCTAGGGCTGCATAGGCACGAGTCAATCTAGTGTCTGCTGCCACTTTCAATGTGAACCTCGGTCCACTAAAGACCACCCCAAGATATATGTATGCATCAGTGTACTCCATATTGTCCTGCCCATATGTGAAAGTAGGTGCTGATCTCCTAATCCACTGTGGCGTGGTATTAAATACCATGACCTTGGTTTTACCAAGGTTGACAGACAATCCACTATCCTTTGCAAAACTATGCAATGCGTCCAAATGTCTCTGCATACCCTCTGGTGAGTCTGATATCAACACGATATCGTCAGCATATAATAAAAGAGGGATCCATGTCCCAGCAAGCTGAGCACCTCTATCTCCTCCTCTGTCAATATAATCAGAGACCTCATCAACATACATACCAAATAAAGTAGAGGACAGTGGGCATCCCTGTTTCACTCCGATAGTGGAGTGAACCTTGTCAGATATCCCCTTTGATGTGCGTACATGGCCCATCACTGAACTGTACAATGCCATAATCCCCCATATTAGCTCTGTGGGTACCCCCAATTCTATAAGTCGGCGCATCAATCTGGCCCTCAGTACTGTGTCAAAAGCTTTGCGGAAATCCACAAAGCTGCAGTATATCCGTCTACCATGTGCTCGACCCTCCTCAATGATAGCTCTGAGTGTAAAGACATGATCTAGTGTGGAGAAACCCCTCCTGAAACCAGCCTGCCCAGGTGCCCGTATGCCCATAATCTCTACCCAACTACTCAGCCTATGCTCAAGGATGGATGCATATAAACGTGCCAATGCGTGTCCTACCATGATAGTACGGTAATTCCCCGGCACTGTGGGGTCTCCTGTCTTGAAGATAGGTGCAATAGTAGATAATCTCCAAGACTCAGGGAAGCCCTCACACATGACACGGTTGAATAACCGTGCAAGCATCTCTGCCAACAAATCCCCAGCATGTATAATGTGCTCTGCTACCAAACCCTCATGATCCTGTGCCCGTCTGGTCTTCATCCTGTCAATGGCCTCCTTTACCATCTCAGTGGTAAAGAAGGTGCTCATAGCCGGACATGGCTTTGGTGGATCTGGTAGTGGTGGTTGTCTAGGTACAGTGTATAAAGATGCTGCATATTGCCCCCATATCTCTGTAGAAGTAATCACTGGTGGGGGAGACTGCTCATGGAATAGACGCCAAGCCTCTCCTGAATCTCTACTAAGGAAGAGCTGATACAAATCTTGCTCCATCTGGACCAAGAAAGCTCGCTTCTTCCGTCGCACTAGTCATCGTGTAGCAATACGAGACTGTCTATAGGCGGTCACTCCCAATGTAAGCTCGCGCTGTATGTGAGCTCTACTCTGTCGACACTCCTCATCATACCAGCCGTTCTGAGGCATGTGCCCTGAACGACGTCTCTGACCAGGCTGAGTGTGTGGGTATGCCTCTGTCGCTGCCCCATGTAATGTCACTGTCAGCATAGATGTGATCTCCTCCACTGTGTATACTAGCTGTGATGTGCATAAAAGCCTACGTATCTCCTATGCATAGACTGAGTCAGTCTCTGGTGTAAGAGTATAGCGTGGATGTCTACCACCCCGTGAGGCCTGAGATGTACTGTACTCAAAGGAAACTGATAATGTCAAAAGTGCATTATCTACTGCTATCCCTACAAGCCTGGGCCCCATTGTGAAATCCTGAATGTGAGAGATAAAGCTCGGATGTGTCAAAACATAGTCTACAGTGCTGGACCCATGCCTGTGTGGAAAACAAGTAAAACCTGTAGACAATGGGAAAGTCGGTAAGCCATTCAGTATGGCTAAACTGTGAGTAGTCGTCATCTCCCTCAGGTATCTCCCATACTCTGTATGCTCTCTGTCGTGTGAGCATCTCTCAAGTCCCATCTCCTCTAGCTCTAGCTCTCTAATCATCTCCTTTGAGGTGTCATAGAAGACTGTCTGTGAGCTGCCTATACGGGCATTGAAATTCCTTTAGGAGTATGATGTCTCCATCTCTGGAGAACTCCCAGATATCATAATTAAGTACAGAGTAAGGAGATTGTCCTCTGGGTGAAGCATATACTGAAGTGTTGGGAGGAAAATAGCATATGGCGATGTACAAGAAACGTCCAGTCTCTGCCCTCAGCCTCACCCACAAGTATCTGGTCTGATCATCTCTCCGAACTATGTGCAGTAGTGGTTGGAGCTCCTCTCTGAAAAGAACTGCTACACCTCCTGATCCTCTAGTCCCATGCGCAGATCTGGTGCTTGTCCGACAAGCTGTCTCCCATCTGTATCCTGATATGTGCGGCATCAACTGTCGTGGAGCCTGATGAGTCTCTGAGTAGAAAACAATGTCTTTGTCCCTGAAGCTATCCTCAAAGGCCTCCACATCAAGTCTATACGAACCATTACAGTTCCAAACCGCCATCCTGAGAGTGGTCCCATAGGTCTCGCACCGTCATGTAGAGCGGTGCTCTGTAATCACTACTCGTCCATTTCTGTAGAAAGCTAACTTTCCCTTCTCCCTTGCTGCTATAATCTCTGGCATGACCATTGACCTCTCTCATATGTGCAAGCTGTGAGAGCGTAAGATCATCTCCTAAAAAGATACCTGTTTTCTTGAGGGTTGGCCTCTTCTTTAAAAAGTCTTTCTTTTCTTCCATGGAGGGAAAGCGCAAAATGAGGGCCCGTCCTTTTAAACTCTCCCCATTACCTTCACTCTTCTTGCCCACTCTCCAAGCTTGTGTGTGCGAGGGCTTCTCCACCCCCATCATGGACATGAGGCTCTTCACCTCTTGGTCCACCTTATCTGAATCTTTTAGGCCGGTCACTCTCACGTGTAGAGCGCGTACCCTTCTTCGTTGTTCCTCTTCAAGTATCTTGCTGATGATGTCAGGTGTAGTCGGGATTTCCTTGCCCTTTCCCTTCTTGACAACTTCAATCCATTTTTCAGCCTCATCCATCTTCTTTTGCGTTTTGGAGAGAACCTCCACCCATGAGGTCTTCTTTTCTCCTTCCTCCTTTATTTCTTTGACTTGTTCTCGTATACTATTCAGCTCATCGATCATTGATGGCTGAATTTCTCCATCTTCAAGGCGTCCTCCCTCTTTGGTTTCGTCGAGTTCCTTCCTAAGGGATGAGATGCTACCTTTTAAAGCTTGAATTTCATCCCGGAACTCCTTGCGTTCTAGTTCCCTCGCCTGTTCCTCCCTCTTTTTCCATTCAAGAATTAAATTCTTTTCTTTCTTCCACTCATCCATGTGTTCTTTGCATTCTTTCAACTCCCTTTCAATGGTTGTCATCCTCTTGCTTGTGACCATGTAGTGCGCCGCCATCTTTCTTGCCTTATTTGTTTCAGTTATTTGATTCACTTTCTAAAAGAGAGGAGAGAGCGACCTATACGGACCGCATTATGCATACATTTGTTTCCACATTCAACCTACATGGCATATATTTGCTTTCCGTATGTGTCAATGTGCAATTTTTGTGAATTCTGCAGTTCCCAAATTCCTTGTAAAAAATCCCTGCAGTTCTGAAAAATGCAGGTTTTTGAAAATTCGAAAGTTCTGAAAATCCGGAAAAGCCGAGACAATGGGAATTTCTGTGGAAATTCCAGGAATTCCTCCTGAAATTTTTTGAGTTTTGCAAGGTGTATGTACCTGCGCACTGAAGAGGGGGGGGGGGGGGGGGGGGGGTGATGATGTATGTACCTGCGGGGAGCTAACTGCGCAGAGGCAAAACCACCACGTTGAGGGGTACTGCTGCGAGGAAATCACGCACAGTTTGTGCAGGACAGATCACGTTCAGAGCTTGCAAGTGAAGACGTGCAGGGCTGGAGCATGTCAGCACGTGCATGGCGCGCAGACAGACAGCTCGCACAGGTGGGCAGAACGCGCAGGGCACCTGTTGGGATTGACGAGCAAGATGGCTGCGCGCTGGTGAGGAAAACCTCTTGATGCCTGCGCAATTAGGGTTCGCGATCTGTGGTTGCCTGTGTTTGCGACCTGAGACGACCATAGAGAGAGAGAGAGAGAGAGAGAGAGAGAGAGAGAGAGAGAGAGAGAGAGAGAGAGAGAGAGAGAGAGAGAGAGAGAGAGAGAGAGAGAGAGAGAGAGAGGAGCCTAGGCTCTAATGGAATCCAAGGTAAATGACCAAAGCAATGAGAGAGAGGGAGAGGGAGAGAGAGGAGCTAATGGAATCCAAAGCAATGTGAGAGGGAGAGGGAGAGAGAGGAGCTAATGGAATCCAAAGCAATGCTCAAGGCATGTGGGAGGTGAGGGGGGGGGATCCTAGGAGGGATCCTATGCCAAAAAGTCACGTAAATTCCTCACAGTCAAAAGCGTAGTCAACGGTTTTTAAGCCGGTCAAACAGACTAAAAACTGGCCGGACGGAACGGACGGGATGAAACCTGACGGGACGGGACGGGGCGAGCCATACGACGGACGAGAACAACACCGGGTCAGACTGCCAGAGTGAATGGCAAAGCCCCGCTTCGCATGACTCATCAACTCTTGAATAGAAGCTGACTTTTGTTCCAAGCAGTGATCTCGGATCTCTGTAGGTAGGCCCAAGGTAAACCGCTCAATCTGTTCTTTGAATGAGATCTTCTTGAATGAAAAGGCGGGTAGAAAAGAGCTCCAGAATATTTCAAAATAAGCATTGATTGTATCTTTCTTGGTCATTTGAAGATGGTTCCAAGCAGCTCGTATATCTCGTTCATATTCTTGCGTCAACCAAGAAGAAATAAAAAGCTTTTTAAATTTCAGCCATTTAACTGGCGCAGTCTTGTTTAAAAGGAGCGTGGACCACCAAGTACGAGCATTCCCCTTAAAGTAAGAGGCAGCTCTCCGAATCTTGGAGTGCTCTGAATAGCGTCCTCCCGCGAAAGCGATGTCAAACTGCTGTATAAAAGACAAAGCCTTCGAAGCATCTGAGTATCCGGAAAAAGTATCAAACTTGATCGAGTGGCTACCTTCCTTAAACTCTCGGACTTTCTTGCTTTTATCTTCGAGAAAGTCATACTGGTTAGCTTTGTAAAAATTCTTCTTGTTCGCATAAAAGTTTCCATTATCAGAATCTGAGCTGTCTATAGACGAGTCCTCAGTAGAATTGTCAGTCTCCGGGCGAGATTTAACCTTGTTTGCCTTTGTCTTGCCCTTTCCAAAGCGTTGCTTCTTGCTTCGCTTTTTACCTTTTCTGTCTTCTTCGCTCGAATCCGAGGAGCTAGAAGAACTGTCAAAAGAAGAAGAAGAAGAAGAACTTGGTACTCCTTCAAATCGAACACTCTTCTTTTGTTTCTTTGCCTTGTCAAAAGTCGACTGACGACCCAAATAACCTGGAAAGTCAGTGCTTTTCTTTTGCTTTTTTCCATGCTTTTTGGCTTTCCTCTGTGCGTCAAAAAGCTGAGCAATCCGTGCATCAACCACCTCTTCTAGTTCCTTCTCTGAATATTGTTTGGGATCTGAAGGTTTCTTGAAAGTAGATTTCGGGGGTGGTGTAGTGGTTTTCTGCCACTGTGCATGCCCTTCCTGAAAAGAAGTTTCGCTCATATATTTTGCCAATTTCGGATCCTTCGCAAAACTAAGCATCATCTTTGTTGCATTGCCGATCAATTGACGACGCTTCATCTCTCTTTGCTCCACCTGAGTAGGCCTAGGCGGGCCATACTCCGTGCCGGAATCTTCGTTGTGGTCCCTGCCCGCATCTCCAAATTCAGAGGGAGTCGACTGATCATTGCCTGAAGCCATAGGTGCTGCGGATTTTTTATTTTTTTTTTGGGATCGGATTTCCCGTAAAAGAGAAATTGGCCGTGCTTTGATACCACTGTAACAGACTTGGACACTCCAAGTCAAGAATCAATCACGACAACACCAAATAACCACTTCAAAACAATTCACAGATCACAATAGATTTGCACTGGCTCGGCGGAGTTCCGTGCCTAGAGATATTGGCCCCAAAGACTGGTGTCCCTTTCGGTATTTCTTTTTGTATTAATGAATTCAAAGTACAAGAGAGTGGGTCGGGATTTACTCTCAGACTCTGCGTCCAGATGCTCTGAGAAGTGAGGCCCTCACCACTAATTTAAAGGTTACAAGGGATGCCCAAAAGCAGAGCCCCAAAAGCTTCAAGTCAAAAGCAACTGCTCTCTCTCTCTCTCTCTCTCTCTCTCTCTCTCTCTCTCTCACAGAGAGTCAAAACTTGAAAGCAAAAGCATTCTCTCTCTCTTTCTCATTGCGTAGAGAAAAAGAAGGATTCGCGTCGTTGATCTTTAAATTTTTAAAAAAAAAATTAAAAGAAAAAAGCCCCAGCGATTTCCGGAAATTAGGGTTTTTGACAGAAATTAGGGTTTGTAGGAAGTTTAGGGTTTCTGGCAGAAATTAGGGTTTTTGTTGTTCGCCACGTCATCACTTTGTGACATAAGGACATACCACCGATCTAGCCGTGCACGATACGACGAGTGAGCATTATGCTGAAAAGTGTACCCACAAACATTCGGATGCAAAAGGCTCCACAAATCCAACATCCGTGTGCAAGCAACAGGATCTGTCCAAGTTTTCTCTTCCACACCCAACATGTGCGACTATCCTATGGTGTGATCGGATGAAGCAAGCGCATTGTTAAAATCACCAGAAAGAAAAGCATTGAATAGCCAAGGAGAAGAAGACATTGCACGCCATAAAGCCGAACATTTCCCCGAGGCTGTGTGCTTATAAACACCATTGATTGTACATTGAATCACCATCCAGTGACCTGCTGGATCATTGTACGCAAGAACTGGCTGCAACTCATGTTTTATCAACATCAAAACACCCGAATAGCCCGTCAATCCAGCATAAGCTATCCAATATCTCGCAAAATACGAACATTTCCCAACAAATTCATGTTGATTGCGCTCTTGCAATTTTGCAAAATAACAATGTCTGCCTTACATGTATGTACATAATGCCAGGTTAATCTCCACTTATCAGTGTTAGATAACCGTGCACATTATATGAAATGCATTTAACACAACTATGCATTAAATAGATATGTACAAAGGCAAAGGAAAGGGAAACTAAGCAGACGTGCCCATAGGCACATCAATATCAAGAGACCGTGGCTCGACTACATTATCTTCCATACCCGTGTCAGCAGAAACAAAGCCTGTAGGTGATGAAGAAACCCCATGAATTACTGCATCTCTGTAAGAATGTATCACCTTGTTCCATGCATCTGCAAGCGTACGATTGTCATTACAAGGAAGAGGTTTTTTCACTGCAGATTTCACTGCAAGAGGTACATAGTTACAAGAAGAAAGCTATGAGCATGTTTTGACGGCTTTCTTGGGGTTATCCAAGGAGATCCTTCCCCCTGGATCGACATTCTTATCCTTATTCCGTGTCTCCTGAGTAGTTGCAAGCTTATCCTTGCTTTGAGAGTTTTGCGAACCAACAGATTTGACTTTACCTTTATCCAGAGGCGGAGCATCACGCAAGGTAGAGACCCCAATGGAGGGGGATCTAGAGTCCTCTTTTCCATTTAGAGCAAGCTGTGGAACCACTGAGGAAGGAGGTTGCAAATGAGTCTCGGGACATTCATATTGCATATGTTCAAACTTACCGCAACAAAAACATGAATTTGCAAATTTTTCCCATTTGAGCTTGAAAGGACGCTTGCCAATGAGAGGGTCCCTTGAGTTGACAGTAATACCTCGAGGCGTGGGAACATCTGTGTCCCAAAGCACACAAAACCGATTTGTATTTGCGTCAAGTTTGGCAGGACATATCACTTTCCCGAAGCGAGAAGCAAGCACAAGAAGAAAGTGTCGCCATGTGCGCGGAAAGTCAACTATTTCAACCCATATTGGGCACTTTTAGCGGATAAGGCTTTGATAGTCTTTAGTAAGAGCCCAGGGCAATACACGTGTCATCTGAGTACTAAAAACAAAGGAGATAATTCAAGCAACATGTTTCGGGCATTAGTGTCAGCCAACAAGACTTCATAAAATCCTCTAGCTCCAAAATAAACACCTCGGACTGCCTGGCATTTAAGAAGGGAATCCACCCACTAACCCACATCTTGCGCAGTGGGCATCAAATTAACCGCATTGAGAGCATATTGCGCCACTGGGTCCAAGAGAGCTTACACAGGGATAAGCACCTCAGTGGTGGGTTCTTGGGTTCTTTGCATACTGTCTTCCATACATTCTCACCCACATGAAGAAGATTGCGAACCGTTGTAACACCGACGAGAAAATGCCAAATGCCCAAAACCGTTTATGGAAGACCATCGCGGGAAAATGGAGCCGCATGCATGCCGATACGTGGCGAAGGAAATCTCGAGTAAAGCAACAATCCCACAACAAGTGACAAACATCCTCTTCTGTAGCCGAGCAATGGGCACAGGATGAAGGGCGGATATGGCGCAGCCTAAGAAAATTGCCCACCGGGAGGACACCAAGAAAACAACGCCAAAGAAACAACCGCTCCTTTAGAGGCAAATGGCTTTTCCATAAGGCACACAGAAGCTTCGTCCACCAGATATCAGATTTATGCATGTATCAAAGAGCATTACAATGATCAACAAGCCAGGGTTGAGGGAGAAGAAGAGCATAAACTCGACTGGCAAAAAGATCTTGAAATGGCATTCTTGAAGATTCCAGTCAGACATGCGATCACCATCGGGCAAAGGTGAAATGGGTAAAAAGTCAACTAGCATTTGCTGCAGTTCTCTCCAGATTTGGTGTTAATGCATGCCCAATCCAAAACGGCGAGCGACAAAGGGAAACTCCAAAGTGAATTTGGCTGCATCCACCACCCGAATGCCACGGCAAGAGAGGAAGTACGCTTGGCGAGGCGATCGATCAACCAAAGTGAGAGAGAAAGCCCAGCTCCAATGAAGACTCTCGAGACGAAGCGAATTTCCTTCTCTTAGAGCATTCCACAAGAGATAAATCGTAACCTCTTTCCAGGCAGAGAGCAAGGTGGAAGCAAGCGGACATCCAGGAATGTATCTGTCCATCTTACCAAATACAACCTCCCAAATAGATGATTGCCAGTGACCAAATGATGACGTCACGACATGCTGACTCAAGTGTGCAAACATAAGAGTCCAAGGCTGGGATTGTTGCGCAAGTGTAGGCAGCAGCATAGCCTTCCTAGCAAGAACATGCCTACGCAGGTCCAAGATATTTAGACCACCAAAGCGTTTGGGTGTACAAAGCTTCTCTATCAACATCAAACGAAGGCCTTTTTTGTGTGCATGAGTTCGCCACAAGTGAGACAAAATGGCTGACATAAGAGAACCAAGACAGTGGCGAGGCTAGTGCAACAAAGGCAAAAAGAACTGAACAAATGCCATCATAATACTCTAAACGATTCGCAGGCGAACATGGAGAGGCCAAGTAGAAAGATTCAGTAATGCAGTTTGACATAACCCAATCCAGTTTTTGAGTGTGAGTGACATTCCATCCAATTGGATATCCCAAATGCTTGGTGATCACATTAGAAACAATCTCACCTAGCCACAATAGACCATGCCAATCGCAGGAACGAAGTGGCAGAAGCTTGGATTTACGAAAGTTCACTTTAAGACCAACCACAATCCCAAACAATTCCAAAGCTTCCATAATTACCTGGGCGTCACTCTGCTTTTTGCGAGGCATAAACGACGAGTCATCCGCATAAGCCTGATGAATAAAGGTATGACCCGTGGGTAGTTGCAAACCATAAAGACGCTCCGCAGAGGTTAAGTGATCAAGATACATCAACAAGGGGTGAGTGGCAATAGCATACATCAAAGCACTAAGGGAGCAACCTTGCCTAACCGAACAAAGTAGCCACGATTCTGTCAATTCACCTACCAGGATCCCTTAAGACGTACTACAACCCTACAAGAAATAAACCACATTGGCCAATTTAGGACCAAACCCTAGACACCTCATCGTGGAGGCAATAAAGTCCCATTGCATAGTGTCAAAGGCCTTTTCAATATCAACTTGCATGACCAACACATCTTGCTGTGTGTACTTAGCACACTTCATGCCAGTCATAACATTAGCCAAATTATCCATGATTTGACGACAGGGAATGAAACCATACTGAGCCTGATGAAGTCCCGTAAACAGATGCTCCTTAATGCGATGCACCAACATTTTAGCCAATATCTTGTAAACCACCGGCTTCAATGTAATGGGCCGCCAATGAAAGAATTGCTCACAAAGCACTTGCTTAGGCAACAATTTAAGTAAACCCTCTTTCCATGATAGCGACAAATCCTGTTTTCCCATGGTGCATTTAACATGAAAAGCAGGGGTTGTTTAAGAGCATCTTAAAAGGAGAGGAAAAATTCCACAGTAAGTCTGTCCCAGCTCGGAGATCGCCAACGGCCCAATACAAGCAACGCAATATGCAATTCAGAATCAGTAAAAGGATCCTCAAGGCATTGTGCATCTTGCGAAACAATTTGGACAAACATAAGAAAGCAACAACCGACGTGCATGGCAAATAGCCAAAGATGGCTGAGAAGGAGCACCAAAGACCTATCGATAATGTGAAACCAGAACATCAGCAAGTTCCTGCTTCGAAGAAGTCCAAGCACTCGAGGGAAGCATAATTCGCTTAATTGATTGTGAGACCCTTGTATGATGCAGATGCTTTAAAAATTGCTTCAAAGCACAGCCTTCGTCCATAAAAGCCTGTAGACGGGCACGCGTCTGCCATTTAGCAATTTTCCACTTTCATTTTGCTGAATACACACATGAGCCTCACATAGCGGGGCCGCAAATCCGCCGATTCTTGCAATCGTTGACAAACCTGTTTCGCGCAACAACATCCCCCCAAGTGCATTGCATTTAATGCGTGCCATAGTCGCAAATAACACTTTGCACTCTCATGATAAAGCGATACCATGCAACATCCAGATCAATATGCATGTAAGCTAGCAGCGGCGGAATAATGTTGGTAAATATACCTCGAAAAACCTCATGAGTAAGATAGGCATTGTTAACATGCAACAAACGTTTCCTAAGAAGAGGCCAATCACAGAGTGACTGCCCAAAGTACAAAGAAAACAAAAGAGGATAATGATCTGATAACTGCAAGGCGTAATCTATCCTTATATCACATACAAATTCTTCATACTGTTGGCCATTAAGCAAGTACCAACGATCCAGCCGTCCTCAATAAGAAGAATGAGCAGCATGTTGAAAGGTAAATCCAGAAACATTTGGATGTAAATAGCGCCATAAATCAATCATCTGAGCAGAGGCAAGGAGATGGTCCCATTCTTGCTATTCTGCAAGTAACATATGCGAAGTACCTGTGGTGCTATCATTCGTGCCAAGGGTATTTTTAAAATCTCCACAAAAAAATACACTGGAGATCAAGGGCGAGACGAAATCTCTCACCATAAATGAACTCTTTGCCCGGAGGGTGTATATGCATAAATTTCATGTACTTGGCCATTCAACAAGCATTGTACAACCATCCACCGGCCATGTGGATCGTTATGCAACAGAATAGGCTTAAGCTCATGACCAACTAGCATCAATACACCCGAAAATCTTGCAAGCCAGCATACGCAATCCAATAACCGGCAAAATAAGAACATTGATCATCAAACTAGTGCTGATTATGCTCTTGCAAAACAACTATGTCTGGTCCACATGTATGTACATAATGCCAGGTCAGTCGCCATTTATCAGGGTTACATAACCCATGCACGTTGTATGACATGTATTAAATGTGACTTTGCAATAAGAATCATATGTACAAGAGGCAACAAACATAGAGATCAAGTAGAGGTGCCCATAGACACGTCTCCATTCACTACATCCATACGAGAACCCATCCTCTGAGTGAATGTAGGAAACGAATCCACAAGATTTACATGTGGGGTGGAAGTCTTACCAAGGAGCACATCTTTGTAAGAGTGCATCGCTTTTTCCCATGCTTCAATCAACGTGCTATTGTCATTACAAGGAAGTTGCTTAAACGATGCATTCTTTTTCGCATTAATGGGGGGAACATAATTATGGGAAGAGAGTGGTGTGCAAATCTTTAGTGCCTTCTTAGGCACCACCCAGGAGTTAGCATCAACATGCCCAACATTTTTGCCTTTTGCAACAATCCCATTCCCAGGATCAGTGTGTTGCGGTGTCTTGCCTTTCCCTTTTTCCACAGTCGAAACCACCTTAGCAGAAAAGGCTTCATTTTGCTTAGCTTCATCAACAGGTTTACCTATAGGGATAGAGGTGGACAAAGGAACAGTTGAAAGAGGGGGTTGCAAGACTGGCTCCGGACATGTAGACTGCATTGCATATGACCAAATTTGCCACATCGAAAGCAGGAATTTGCAAATTTACCCCATTTAAGTTTAAATGGATGCTTGCCCACCCATGGATCTCCTGAGTCAACCATGATTCCTTTAGGGATTTGTTTGTCAGTGTCCCAAAGAATGCAAAACCTATTGGTGTTTTGGGGGACAGATCACCTTACCAAGCTGTGCAGCCAACAACGGCAAGAAATGTCTCCACGTGCGAGGGAAATCAACAATTTCCACCCACACCGCATTTGTGACGAATAAGGCTTTGGTAATCTTTAGTGAGTGCCCACTGCAAAACATGCGTCATTTGCTTATTAAAGAAGAGGGGAAACATCTCAAGCAACAGGTTTCTTGCTTCCGTATCTGCGAGCAGAATCTCATAAAATCCACGCGCACTGAATTATATGCTACGGACAGCTTGTCGCTTAAACAGAAAATCAACCCATTTCCCAACATCTTGCGTAGTAGGCATTTTCCCCGGGAAAAACAGGATCACTGCATTCATAGTATACTGCGCCATTGGGTCCACGAGGTCCTGCACGAGAATGCGCACCTCAAGAACAGACGCCTCACCATTCTAGGCTTGTCGAACCTCCTCGAAGTCCTCATACAACCAAAGCTTTGATCTCCGAAGTGGGCTCCGAAGCAGGTTTCATTGCTTTCCGACGCTTAAACATGTAGAGTGTCAAACATAAATCAATAAAACCTGCCAGACAAAAAATAACGTCTAGAAAACTGTGCTGGAAACTGTGGAAAGCTACCAAAGCTTTGTACAAAGATTGTACCAAAACCACAACAAGAATACATCAACTCAACGCTGCCCTTTTCCCACTTTTGAGCTTGACACACTGCAGACGTTACCAAACCTATGAACAAACTGAGAGAGTGTCACCAGCGTGTGACTATTATCTATCCTTTTTGTTGATTTCTTTCTTATTATTTATTTACTTTCACTTTTTGGAAACACCCTAACTGCGCTACATTGCATAGCTAGTGTGGAACTGTTCAGAGGAGTCAAGGCTTGAGGGCAAGAGAGCTCTAAGGTTGGACTAAGGTTGGACAAGGACTATGGTTAGCCAAAGTGGGGTCATTGACTAGCCAAAGTGGAATCCTTTGCTACAGAGGCTACATTTCAATTCTGGGTGTGGCTGCAGTGTACAAACGGGGTCAGATGACCTAGAAAGATACAATGGCAGCATCTCCTAAAATTTAGGGAACTGCTATTTTGGGACCTGAAAATGTGTTTGCGTCATTACCTCCGGAATGACAAGGGGAACATTTTATTACTCTGCCGTAAGGTCAACTGGGTAACCGGTTGGGAGATTTTTAGGCGGCAACCCCGAAATGGGAAATAGGCTGTAAATGTGCCAAGTGGCACATTTCTGTGGACTTTCCTCATGCATGAAGAAGTGGCATTGAATTTGAAGGAGGGAGGGGCTCATTTGCAGTTTTTGGTCACAGGTTAAGAGCTATGGAGTGCTTCCTTTCCCCCTTATGTACAGTGCGGTGCCAGGAGTAATGCCGTGCATGCTACGCAGTGCCCTCTCTCTCCCCTATGGCAGTATGTTATGCCCCTGTAGTGGGCTTTTCAATTGACCAATGTACAGTTGTGTGGGTTCATGCGCGATTGCCGAGGCAAGAGCCTCTTGCACAGGTACTCGATTAGACAGCGGCTAATCCCCCACAGGTACAGGTGACTCGGAGAGGTTTCACGTCCGAAATCTCTTCCGATTCAAAGGGCAAGTAGCCCTACAGGTGCGGGAGCTCGAGGACTTGCTACGGATGCGACCGGCACGCGAAATGGAGCTCGAAACAGTAATTTAGAGCCTGCTGTGTATTTTTGCAGGTTTAGGGTTTTGGCCCTAAACGGACCCTAATACCCTCAGGAGGTTCGGGGACGCGAGGGGACCGTTGTACAGGTGATCTGGCGCATTTTCGGGGCTGAATACAGAGAATTCAGCGTGCTGCAGATTCTCGCCAGGTTTTGCAAAGTGCCCGTATGCGTCGGGAAAGTCATTCAATGCGTGGGAATACTGACTGTGAAGGGTCCTAGTACAATTATGTTGCCGAAATCGGGCTGGAACAGTTGAAATTCAGCCAAGCTTGTGCGGGGCAGCTTGTAGGGAACCACAACGTTTATTCCCTCTTTTAAACAATAAAGAAATACCGAAAGGGGCGCCTAAGTTAGGGCCAATCTGGTGTCGGTCTTCTAATATAGGTGCATTCTAGCAGCCTGTATCCCTTTCCCCTTTGTTGTGTCTTGGAAGTATAGGTAAAGTGGGCGACAAATTAAATGGGTGAAAGCAAATAAGGTTTAAGTTTAAGGTTTACCGCCCTTTTTGAAAGTACAGGCCGGTTTCATGGTTTCATCGTCGGGATTAAATCACTTTTTTCCATAGAAGTGAGCCTTGGGTCAGGTTGGGCTTGAAGACACAGGGGATCATAGACTAGACATAGGGAATTGCAATTATGGCTGATAGACCATATGATGTGATTGAAGAGGTTTCCTCTTCACAAGGTCAAGAGACACATGAAGTGGGTGAGTCTTCAAGACCACCATAGACGAATGATGATATATTGAGGACCCAGTTGGCTACTGCTGTGGCTATGTTCACACAAGTAATGCAGAACCCGAGGTTTTTAGGCTTTCTGCAACCTTCTCTTCCGTCTCAGCAAGTTGGGCCGCTGCATCATATTCAAAAGCCTGTTAAGGCTCGAGCACAAGTGATTCATACTACAGAGTCAATGGAAACACCTATACACTTGACGGAGAACATGCAGTCTCCACAACTTGTGCCTAAGGTGCAAGAACACGTGGCTGAGAAGCCAGTGTTATAAGCTGTACCAGTTCAGCCAGCTGAAACCGGCCTGTACTTTGAAAAAGGGCGGTAGACTTTACTTCAAACCTTGATTTAGCTTTCACCCATTATTAGTCGTCTATTCTACCTGTACTTTCAAGATACAACAAAGGGGAGAGGGATACAGGCTGCTAGATTGCACCTCTATGAGTAGACCGACACTAGATTCGCCTCTAACTTAGGCGCCCCTTTCGGTATTTCTTTATTGTTCAAAAGAGGGAATAAACGCTGTGGATCCCTACAAGCTGCCCCGCACAAACATGGCTGAATTTCAACTGTTCCGGCCCAATTTCGGCAGCATAACTGTACTAGGACCCTTCACAGTTAGTATTCCCACGCATTGACTGACTTTCCCGACGCATACGGGCACTTTGCAAAACCTGGCAAGAATCTGCAGCATGCTGAATTCTCTGTTTTCAGCCCCGAAAATGCGTCAGATCACCTGTACAGCGGTCCCCTCGCGTCCCCGAACCTCTTGGGGGTATTAGGGACCGTTTAGGGCCAAAACCCTAAACCTGCAAAAATACACAGCAAGCTGTAATTTACTGTTTCACGCTCCGTTTCGCGTGCCGGTCGCATCCGTAGCAAGTCCTCAAGCTCCAGCACCTGTAGGGCTACTTGTGCTTTAAATCGGACGAGATTTCTGGCGTGAAACCTCTCCGAATTCACCTGTACCTGCGGGGGGATTAGCCGCTAGCTAATCCAGTACATGTGCAAGAGGCTCTTGCCTCGGCAATCGCGCATGAACCCACACAACTGTACATTGGTCAATTGAAAAGCCCACTAGTGGGGCATAACATACTGCCATAGGGGAGAGAGAGGGCAGTGCGTAGCGTGCAAAGCATCACTCCTGGCACCACACTGTGCATAAGAGGCAAAGCAAGCACTCCATAACTCTTAACCTGTGACAAATTCTGCAAAATAGCCCCTCCTCCCTTCAAATTCAGCGCCAACTCTTGTTGTTGCATGAGGAAAGTGCACCAGAAGGTGCTACTTGGCACATTTACAAGCATTTTCCCGTTTCGGGGTTGACGCCTAAAAATCTCCCAACCGGTTGCCCAGTTGACTTCACGGCAGAGTAAGAAAATGTTCTCCTTGTCATTCCGGAGGTAATGACGCAAACACATTTTCAGGTCCCAAAATAGCAGTTCCCTAAATTTTAGGAGGTGTTGTCGTTGTATCTCTCTAGGTCATCTGACCCCCTTTGTACACTGCAGCCACACTCAAAACTGAAATGTAGCCTCTTTAGCAAAGGATTCCACTTTGGCTAGTCAATGACCCCACTTTGGCTAACCATAGTCTTTGTCCAAGGTTAGTGCTCTCTTGCCCTCAGGCCTGGACTCCCTCTGGACAGTTCCACACTAGCTATGCAATGCAGGGCAGTTAGATTTCCCGAGGGGTGTTTCCAAAAAGTGAAAGTAAATAGATAATAAGAAAGAAATCAACAAAAAGGATAGATAGTAGTCACACGCTGGTGACACCAGCCACTTTTCAGCAACCTATAGCCACTTTTCAGCAGCCTATAGATGGTTCTAATGGGAGGGAAGCAACCTACAGGCTATGCAACAAGTCTTCCCACCACCTTCAGTACATCCTGGCTATTTTGGAGGTGGATCGGTATCCCAGAGCATGGCTGGTCATGCACCTGGAAATCAGTTTTACACGCTGGAAACAGTATTCGGGGGTGCTCAAACAATGATGCCTAACCCCATGTATGGTGTCACGGGCATGCTACCAGGGTTTCAAAGCACTTAGGGCCAATTTGGGATGCCACAGGCAAATTTTGGTATGGTTGGAATATTAAATCAACAGCCAAATATGGCATTTCTAGGTCAACTTAATAGCGGTCAAGAAACACAGATGAACCCTAACAGTGTTCCCATGTTTCAGTCACTACCATATGACAACTTAACGCCGCTGGAGAGGCCAACTTCGTACAAAGAAGGTGGCAAAGGTGTGACATTCAGGACCTTTATAGGGTTTGATGACAGGAAGAAGACTCTCTCATTCCTCCAGCAGTTTGACAAGGCCTAAGCAGGGGGAAGAGACTTCAAAGGTCCGCAAGGCGGCCACTTTCTTGACAGGGAATGCGGGACAATGGTGGACAACTTTATTGCTTCAAGGGCAAGCTCCGTCCACATGGATTTACTTCAAGCAGATTTTTGCAGCATCATGGTTATTTGATGACTTTGAAGCAAATGTCATGACAGAATGGCACCAACTTAATGCTGCCACTTGCAAGAATCTAGATGACTACAATCGGAAGTTTTGGAAAGCTCTACTTCCAGTAACTTCCTATAGGTTTGTGCCATTGACAGAACAGATTGAAAAATACTGTTGTGGCCTACCCAAAGGATTGAGAAAGTATTGCACGAAGACCAAAGTCACTACTTTGACGCAGCTCATCGAGGTAGCAAACACTGGCAATGGTTTGCTCAAGGGAGAAGATTGTGAATTCAATATTGGCGTTAAGGAAGGATCAGCCGAGAAAAATTCAGCGAAAAAGTATGTTCCCAAGGAGGTTCCTAAAGCGACTCAGGAGCCAGCCAACGCAGGGAAAGACAAAGCTACGGCTGAATCAGAAAAGGGACCTGCAAAGAAATGGAAAAGACGTTTTCCTCGCAAATCGAAAGAGCAAAAGAAGGTCCTGAGGACAGAGAACAAATGCTTATCTGTGAGCAGCCTGGACACATTGCTTACAATTGTCCTCAAAAGAAAAGGCCAGGTGATTCTGAAGACAAGGAGGACAAGAAAGGAAAGAAGCCCATGGTTGGTCTAGTGCCAGATATGGTGGGCGACAAGCCAAATTCAAACGCAAGTGAGCTTTGCAGAGGATGGGGAAAGGTCAGGGATCAAAAAATGCTTATCTTCTTTGATCCAGGTGCCAAAGCCAACTTCATTTCCCCAGAATTGGCTTCAAAATTGGGAATCAGACCTGAAGAGATGGGGTATACAGTAGAGCAGGTTTGGCATGTCCTTGCCATACAGAGGATGTGACACCCATCATTGGAAAGTTGCGCCTATATATCCAGTTCTATGTAGATGCTAAAGAATTTTACATCATGCCACTGGACGGATGTGATGTGTTGCTAGGTATTTCTTGGTTGTTTCGTGTACAGGGAATCATGGATGCCTACAACAAAAAGATCACTGTACAGAGCAAGGGAAAGACTCACATTCTGGATGTAAAGCTTAAAGGGGAGTCTATTCCCATTGTATCAGCTTCTGCTATTACTTCTGTAATGAAAAAGCATCTTTCTGTGTACTTGGTTTTTGCACGTGAAGTGTCAGATTTTTATGAATCAAATTTATCTATGTTAGATAAGGAAAGGTCAATGTTTTTTACGACAGTATAGTGACTACCATGGGGCTATACCTTGCACTTTCCTTCAAGGGTGAATCTGGGCTTATCCTGGATTCATCTAGGTATATTCTTTAGTCGTATTGCGGACATGCAAACTTTACATTGTGAAGTTTTCGTCCGAGTTACGACCATTTGATATTGTGCTAATTCTTTCTATCTTTTGTGGTGCGTATGCCCTATCAACTACCTCATTTTTGTGCCAATTTTTTCGATTTAATGCTTCTGTTAGTGCTAGGCTTCATTATGGCTGAGTCTGCCCTTGATCTCCAGAGTCATGACAGAAACTCAGCACGCTAAACTTCGTGTTGATGTATGCTCATGTGTGTGTGTGCGTGTGGTGTGTGTTGTGTTGTGGAGCATATGTTAGTACCTAGTTCTACATCCACTATTGGGCACTGACGACGTTAGTGGGGATGTCGTGGTATTTAGTCAATACTATGCATGACAGAGCTGATGGATAGATTGTCTTGTGGGTGACTACCATGGGGATATACCTTGCACTTTCCTTCAAGGGTAAATCTGGGCTTATCCTGGATTTATCTAGGTATATAACAGTATAGTGACTGTTTTTCGATTCATTACCGTCTCAATTACCGCCAGAGAGACCCGAGGACCATGCGATAGATTTGGTGCCAGGCAGTAGCCCACCGAATAATCCTCCGTACAAGGTTAGTGCAGCTCAGCAGAAAGAGATAATGGGCCAAGTACATGAGCTGTTAGAAAAGGGGCTGATTTAGCCTAGTTCATCTCCATTCTCTTCTCCAGTGTTGTTGGTGCAGAAAAAGGATGGCTCATGGTGTATGTGCATCGACTACCGTGCACTGAACAAGAATACCATCAAGAATAGGTTCCCTATACCTAGAATTGAAGGTAATATTCTGGACAAATTAGAATGAGTAGCTATGTTTAGGAGGATAGATCTAAAGAGTGGGTACCATCAGATTCGCATTAGATCATAGGATGTGCACAAGACTGCTTTTAGAACAACGTTTGGCCTTTAAGAATTTTTAGTGATGCCCTTTGGTCTCACAAATGCTCCTGCTACGTTCAATAGGATGATGGACAGAATTTTCCGTCCACACCAGCAGTTTGTTGGTACATTCTTTGATGAAATGATAGTCTACTCAAAGAATAAAGAGGAGCATAGGCATCACCTGGCCATTTTGTTCAAAGAGCTACGCAGTCATAGGTTGCTCATCAATGCAAAGAAAAGTGCATTTTTTCTAGAAGAGATTCACTCTCTGGGACACATTGTCTCAAGGATGGTGTCAGAATGGATCCTTCTAAAGTTGAAGCGATCTAGTCATGGCCAGATTTGAAGGCGATGCACGATGTCCAAAGTTTCTTGGGACTATGCTCCTATTACAGAAGGTTTATCCGAAATTTCGGTGAGATTGCTTCACCTTTACATGCTCTTCAAAAGAAGGCAGTCACGTTTAGATGGACACAGAAAGAGATTTCAGCTTTTAATCCCTTAAAGGAAAAGATGACTACAGATTTAGTCATTGTGTTGCCAGATCTTAGGAAGTCATTTGTGAAACAGTGTGACGCCTACGGTAGTAGCATTGGTGCAGTGCTAATGCAAGATGGCAGGGTAGTAGCCTATGAGAGTAGAATCTTGCAAGGGCCAGAAAAGACTATGCAAGTCTATGAAAAAGAATTGCAGGCCGTGATTGATGCACTCTTAAGTTGGAAACACTACCTGCTAGGTGCAGACTTTGTTGTCCAAACGGACCATCAGACCTTGCGATACTTCTTGACACAGGCAAAGTTATCTGAGAGGCATATGCGATGGGCAAATATCTTGTCCATGTTCCACTTTCAGATTGTGCATGTGGAAGGCAAGAAGAACGTTGTGGCTGATGCCTTGTCAAGGAAGCCACAAATTTCAGCTGTGTCAACTCCTTATCATCATGAACTTGATGATATGAGGGAACAATATGCAAATGAAAAAGATTTTGCAAGGGTCTTCGAGCAGCTAATGGATGGACGACATCATGAACACTATCTTCTCAAAGATGGGTTCATGATGATGCATGGTAGATTGTGTGTCACAAAGCCATTGCGACGCAAAGTTATGGAAGAGAGTTATGTTCCACCGTATGCGGGGCATCGTGGTATCGATGCTACAATTAAAGCGGTTGAGACATTCTTCTACTGGCCTACATTGAGAAGAGATGTGGATGCCTTTGTGCGAGAATGCCTAATTTACCAGAAGGTCAAGTTTGACAGGCAAAAGGCACCAGGGTTATTGCAACCACTAACTATTCCAGATAAACCATGGGAAAGTATTCCTATGGATTTTATCTTTGATCTTCCGAGAATGCAGACAGGAAACGATGGTATTTGGACCATCATTTGCAGATTCAGCAAGCAGGCTGATTTTATTCATGTCAGGAAGAAGATAAAACCAAATCAAATGGCACGCTTGTTTATGAGCAATATTTTCAAGTATCATGGCATGCCACAATCGATTGTTAGCGACCATGTTCGACGCATGACAAGTTTGTTCTAGAGAGGCTTGTTTGAGAATATGGGCACAACGCTCAAATTCTCTTCGTCATTTCATCCTCAAACAGATGGGCAGTCAGAAGAGGCAAATTCTACTGTCCTAGATCTGCTAAAGTGCTATGTGTCAGAGCATAAAGGAAAGTGGGAGCATAGTTACCCGGAACGGGAACGGGGAACGGGAAGGGTAGGGTGCGGAACGGGACGGGAACGGGAGGGAGGAGAGGGGCCGGAACGGGAACGGGGCCAAAAAGGTAGACCAAAGAAACTATATATATTATATGTATTATAGGATCATATGTTAGTGAAAAACTATAAGCCAGAGCTCCATGTCCAAGCTTAAAGCTTTAGCAAGGAGAGTAGCTCAGCAGAGATGTTGAGAGCTTGAGGAGGAAGTGAGACGAGCCTCCAGAGTCCAAACAACCACAAATCAGCCCTCTAAATAGCCCCCAAATCAGCCCCAAATCTGACCCCAAATAGCCCCAAACTTGCCCCCAAATAGCTAGTGAAAAAAGTTGACTTTTTGGTTTGACTGTTCCAGATTCCCGTTCCGCCGTTCCAGGTGCCGTTCCGCCCCGTTGCGGGTCGCCGTTCCGGTTAACCCCGTTCCGGAACGGTGTTCCATTCCCGACTCCGTTTCGAGAGCTAGACCCGTTCGGAACGCCGTTTCGGAACATTTAGGGTCCGTTCCGCCCGTTCCCTGTTACTATGAGTGGGAGCAGTATTTGCCATTGGTGGAGTATGCATACAATAATACAGTGCATTCATCAACTGGCAAGGCACCTTTTGAGATAGTTGAAGGTGGCAAGAAAGTTCCTCCCATACTACATACAAAGGACAAGATATTTGAAGCAAATAAGTATGTTCAGGACATGGATGAAATGTACAAGAAGGTCAAAGTGGCCTTAGAAAAGACTCAGGCAAAGCAAAAGAAAGCAGCCGATCGTCACCGTCGTGAAGTGGTATTTTCACTTGGTGATTGGGTGCTTCTACGCTTTGAAAAGGCAAGGTTAAAGAAGATGAAGGGCAAGGAAAGACTGTTTCCAAAGCTAAGCATGCGTTACTATGGGCCTTTTCAAGTGTGCGACATAATCAGTGATGTTGCATATAGGCTGAAATTGCCTGACAGTTGGAAGATTCACAATGCGTTTCATGTGAGTCTTCTCAGACCCTATGTGGGTGATGTGCCAAAGGATATGCCAACTGAAGATCAGCCGGAAGTCGAGGAACTTGGTAAAGTTCAGAAACTATCCACCAATGGATGCTAAGTGGATGGAAGAAGGTGAACTTGCAGAGTCACCAACTGTGTTATCACTTTACCTTGAAGCCTTCGATTTGCAACCTACCTTGACCCCTTGAGTTTCAAAGCTACATGGATTGTCAGTGTGACAATGGCTTCTGAAAGAAATGATGTACATGGTATTTAAAGTGAGCTCAAATGAAATACCTGTTACATGAATCTTAGAGCTGTACAGATTGTCAGTTTGGCAATTGCTCTTATGGAATGTCCAAAAGTTTGGTTAGTGCTATGGAAGTGAGTATTTCTTGTCAGTTTATCAAGGATACAGTAATGGCTTCTATTAAAGGGTACATGTGTAACTGCATTCTTAAACTGTCGGTTTGGGTATGCTCGAAAGTGTTACTGGGTCCAACGTGTACTATAAGACAGTGACAAAATGTGTAGCTACCATTTTGTCATTGGAAAGTTAGTGACTCAAAGCAATGGCAGAGTGCGAAGCTACCACTATGTCATTGGGACATGGTTCACATGCAGGCAATACATGTGTCGACGAGGTGTTGAATACACCAAGGTTGACAATGAGCATGTATGTGTCGTACATGTGTCGACAGGTGTTGAATACATCAGTGTTGACTGTTAGCATGTACGACATAGATGCAAACGAGGACGTTTGAGATTTCAAGAGGGGGGTATGTCACCAGCGTGTGACTACTATCTATCCTTTTTGTTGATTTCTTTCTTATTATTTATTTACTTTCACTTTTTGGAAACACCCCTCGGAAAATCTAACTGCCCTGCATTGCATAGCTAGTGTGGAACTGTTCAGAGGAGTCCAGGCCTAAGGGCAAGAGAGCACTAAGGTTGGATAGGGACTATGGTTAGCCAAAGTGGAATCCTTTGCTATAGAGGCTACATTTCAATTCTGGGTGTGGCTGCAGTTTACAAAGAGGGTCAGATGACCTAGAAAGATACAATGGTAGCATCTCCTAAAATTTAGGGAACTGCTATTTTGGGACTGAAAATGTGTTTGCGTCATTACCTCCGGAATGACAAGGGGAACATTTTATACTCTGCCGTTAAGTCAACTGGGCAACCGGTTGGGAGATTTTTAGGCGGCAACCCCGAAACGGGAAATAGGCTGTAAATGTGCCAAGTGGCACATTTCTGTGGACTTTCCTCATGCATAAAGAAGTGGCACTGAATTTGAAGGAGGGAGGGGCTCATTTGCAGTTTTTGGTCACAGGTTAAGAGCTATGAAGTGCTTCCTTTCTCCCTTATGTACAGTGCGGTGCTAGGAGTGATGCCCTACACGCTACGCACTGCCCTCTCTCTCCCCTATGGCATTATGTTATGCCCCTCTAGTGGGCTTTTTAATTGACCAATGTACAGTTGTGTGGGTTCATGCGCGATTGTCGAGGCAAGAGCCTCTTGCACAGGTACTGGATTAGCTAGCGGGGGGTTCACTTTTTGGAAACACCCCTCGGGAAATCTAACTGCCCTACATTGCATAGCTAGTGTGGATCTGTTCAGAGGAGTCCAGGCCTGAGGGCAAGAGAGCACTAAGGTTGGACAAGGACTATGGTTAGCCAAAGTGGGGTCATTGACTAGCCAAAGTGGAATCCTTTGCTACAGAGTCTACATTTCAATTCTGGGTGTGGCTGCAGTTTACAAAGGGGGTCAGATGACCTAGAAAGATACAATGGTAGCATCTCCTAAAATTTAGGGAACTGCTATTTTGGGACTTGAAAATGTGTTTGCGTCATTACCTCCGGAATGACAAGGGGAACATTTTATTACTCTACCGTGAAGTCAACTGGGCAACCGGTTGGGAGATTTTTAGGTGGCAACCCCGAAACGGGAAATAGGCTGTAAATGTGCCAAGTGGCACATTTCTGTGGACTTTCCTCATGCATGAAGAAGTGGCGCTGAATTTGAAGGAGGGAGGGGCTCATTTGCAGTTTTTTGTCACACGTTAAGAGCTATGGAGTGCTTCCTTTCCCCCTTATGTACAGTGCGGTGCCAGGAGTGATGCCCTACACGCTACGCACTGCCCTCTCTCTCCCCTATGGCAGTATGCTATGCCCCTCCAGTGGGCTTTTCAATTGACCAATGTACAGTTGTGTGGGTTCATGCGCGATTGCCGAGGCAAGAGCCTCTTGCACAGGTACTGGATTAGCTAGCTGCTAATCCCCCATAGGTACAGGTGATCTGGAGAGGTTTCACGTCCGAAATCTCGTCCGATTCAAAGGGCAAGTAGCCCTACAAGTGCGGGAGTTGGAGGACTTGCTACGGATGCGGCCGGCACGCGAAACGGAGCTTGAAACAGTAAATTACAGCCTGCTGTGTATTTTTTCAGGTTTTGGATTTTGGCCCTAAACGGACCCTAATACCCCCAAGAGGTTCAGGGACGCGAGGGGACCACTGTACAGGTGGTCTGGCGCATTTTCAGGGCTAAAAATAGAGAATACAACGTGCTGCAGATTCTCGCCAGGTTTTGCAAAGTGCCCGTATGCGTCGGGAAAGTCATTCTATGCGTGGGAATACTGAATGTGAAGGGTCCTAGTATAGTTATGCTGCCGAACTCCAGCCGGAACAGTTGAAATTCAGCCAAGCTTGTGCGGGGCAGCTTGTAGGGAACCACAACGTTTATTCCTTCTTTAAACAATAAAGAAATACCGAAAGGGGCGCCTAAGTTAGGGGCCAATCTGGTGTCGGTCTTCTCATACAGGTGCATTCTGGCAGCCTGTATCCCTTTCCCCTTTGTTGTGCCTTGAAAGTACAGGTAAAGTGGGCGACAAATTAAATGGGTGAAAGCAAATAAGGTTTAAGTCTTAAGGTCTACCGCCCTTTTTGAAAGTACAGGCTGGTTTCAGAGAGAATACAACGTTACCTGCTCGCTGAAATCCACCAAAAAAAAAAAGCAGTCGAGCTGTGCAGAGAATGAGTGCTGACTGCGCAAAGGCAAAACCACCACGCTGCAGGGGTACTGCTGCGAGGAAATCACGCACAAAATGTGCAGGACAAGTCGCGCTCAAAGCGTGCAGGTGAGGACGCGCAGGGCTGGAGCAGGCTCATGGCCTGCAGATAGACAACTCGTGTAGATAGGCAGAAGGCGTAGGTACTCCACGATTTTTCTCTCGCTCTCTTTACGGCCACACCACACACACACACACACTTACACACACACTCTTTTTTGTAAATCTTTGGGATTAATTTACAGGTGGGAAACCTCAAGGTGAGGAAAATCCACTGAAAGGATCATGGACAAAGGAAGAAACATTGAAGTGTTCGGCTACGAAAATGGGCTAAAAGCATTCATAGGAAAGTTGATGCATCTCTAGGATGATATGACCAACTACCAAGGCAAAACGTAAAGGTTGGGTCAAGGGAAAGCTTGAAAAATTCAAAAGGATCTTCATCGGGGCGATGGAACATATAGCCATTAAGTTGGCTCCATAGGGCCCAAAATCAGACCCACATAAAGAGGACCGAAAATCGTTGTAAGGAAGGTGAGAGAATGCCAAAAGCTCAAAACCATTTGTGGAAGACTATTGAGGGAAAACGTAGCTGCGAACAAGCTGATATGTGGCGAAGAAAAACTCTAGTAATGCAGCAATCCCAAAGCAGGTGAATAACTGTCTTTGTCGA
Organism: Adiantum capillus-veneris; assembly: GCF_014529385.1. Classification (NCBI taxonomy): domain Eukaryota; kingdom Viridiplantae; phylum Streptophyta; class Polypodiopsida; order Polypodiales; family Pteridaceae; genus Adiantum; species Adiantum capillus-veneris. Next base: position 75,978,930 of record NC_140932.1, on the reverse strand, counting down.
AGTCAAGCAGCGAACACAACGAGAAGAGCAAATATGACGCACACTGAGAAAAGTGCCCATCGCGAGAACTCCAATCAATCATCGCCAGAGAAACAATCGCTCCTTCAAAGGCAAGTGGCTCCTCCATAAGGCAGAAAGAGGCTTTCTCCACCATAGGGTATTACAATGGTCAGCAAGCCACGGTTGCGGTAAAAGAAGGGCATAAACCCTACTAGCAGGAATGGCCTCAACAGCCAAAGACGTTATGGGTAAACATTCAACCAGCATACGATGAAGTTCACTCCTGATCGGACGGTAATGCATACCCAATCCAAAACGGCAAGTAGCAAGGGGAAAATGGAGAGTGTAGCCCACTTCATCAACCACATCACCAACCACGTGAAGGCCACGACAAGAGAGTAAATATGCCTGACGAGGCAAGCGATCAATTAAAGTTAGAGAGAATGCCTGGCTCCAATGAAGACTTACCATACGAAGTGAATTCCCTTCGTGCTGCTGCTGACCATGCCATGATAAATGCCTTGTAACTTCTTTCCAGGCAGAGATCAAGCTAGAAGTAAAGGGATATCCAGGAATATGCCCTTCCATCTTGCCAAACACAATGTCCCAAAAACATGATTGCCAATGACCAAAGGAAGAAGTAACCACATGCTGACATAAGTAAGCAAGCATAAGAGCCCAAGGCCGAGTTGGTTGCCTTGGTAACTTTGTTTATCTTTTGAGGCCTACTCTGTTGGTCTAGCACGGATAGTTGCTACAGCTTGAGGGTGGCTGACCGTATTCAATCACCTACCTGCCTCCTATTTAAACTGGTGATGGAACCTCCTTCCCTCACTTAGCCTTGCAAGGTTTTTGATTGTGATAAAAGGAGGGAGAGGGAGTGAGTGTGTGAAAACAATTTGCTGAGGTTGGTGGTAAAGGGCTCTGGTCTAAACATGGAGATGGTTGAAAACACTGCCACTTCACAGGTCTTTTCCGATTCCTATTAATGAAAATGGTGTATTCTCTGCTTTCATTCAAATCAGTAGGTAAACTTGGTGATGGTTTATTATTTTGGGACTTAAATATTATATGCCGCTGTAACACTTGGCTGAGACTACTGATATTGGGTATATTTGTTTAAAGTTTCCCATATATTTATCATTTTGTAATAATGGTATAGCAGTGATCTCGGACTGCTGAACTGTACCTGATGTTGCGCCTGTTAGAGGTTGTTAAAATTTCTACCCAAAAATCAGTAATAGTTTTGCTTGCTCAATAAAAATAAAAATAAAAACTGGAGTTTGATTAATGACAGAAATAAAGCTAGCCTGATGTTTTTGCTTTTTTTTTTTTAAAAAAAAAAGAGAGATTGCAACTTGGATTGAGATCATAAATTTAACCGAGGTTAAGTAGTCGCTGCTAAACGTTTAACTTTTTTGGGGGCAAATCTGGTTCAGATTTGCATTACCTTTTGCTTATAAAAGAGAGATCTACCTTTTGGGGACTGTTCTTGTTCAATTTGCATTGCTTGTTGCTTATAAAGGAAGAAATGGACAGTACTTGATATGTATAAATTGACTTATTAGCTCCTAGAATTATCTTTGGTGGTTGATCTGAACATGGAGACGCGTGCTGGGCTTTTTAGACATTGTAAATAGACTACAGACTAGAACTATAGCAGGGATATTACTTTGGAAAAGATAGTAGATAACAAATCGTATCGAGTAAATATATGCTTCTATGAGAAAGTGGCTGCTTCAGTGGATAAAAATAGTTTAGAAATGGTCTTCATTAAAAGAGGTGATGGCCTTTTGATGCATCATAATAACATATTCTAAGCAAAAGACATATAATGATTACAATACAAACTCTTTTATTTCGGATAATAGTTTAGGCAAATTTTTTTAAGTAGGACAAGGATAACAACTGATAGGTTCTTTTGACACCTGCAAAACGTATTCAAGGCTAATGAATCTGTTGTCTTGTTTATATGGATGCAGGTGAGAATGTTATCTTTGCTTAAAGAAGCTTAGCTTAGCTACTGTCTGACTTTGAAGACTTCTACTTTATTTGGAATTAATTGTATACAAGAATATTTGAATGATGCCTCATTCTGACTAAATTGTACAACCATAAATTTATTAATGAGTCGTTTTTGTGCAAGCCTTTTTCCAGCAATCTAAAGCCAGTTGTCTCTTGAATGAATAGTTCTTTTGTGTATAAGTATTAGTAATAAGATATCAACACACATCCTAAACACAAGGCCCTCTATTTATTTATTTTTTGGAGGAGCGGGATGTTGGCTTTTGCTCTATTTATGTCTATAGGATCAATTCACACACACACACACACACACACACCCACATTACAGTAGACTAGCATTGAATGCACCATCATATAATCACTCACACAAAATGTGCCGGGATGCTAAAGCTTGTTTGCAACCTGCCAAGAATACACAGGCTTGCAAAACAAAACCTTCACAGAATGCACAGGTTTTGCAAAACCTTCAGATTGTGGAAGCATTTGGCTGCATCTGTCACTGAATGTTCTAACCCTAGTGCCGTCTTGCAAGGTTTTTGGATTCACAGAAATATACGCACGAAAAACGCTGATTATCTCCTTGTGAAGCATGTTCACCAATGCATAACCCAAATGCCGATGACAAGAAGATATTCAGCAATTTGTAACCCAATGCCAATCACAATTTAACTCTACTTCAATGTACAGCTCTTCAAGTTTTCACAAGGATCTTAAGAACTTCCAGGGCCCACTGGCTGTGCCTACCCTGCAACAAGAAAGCAAACAGAGTGAAAGGAACGGGGCTTAATGCTTATAAGAGCATTCCTTTACTTGTGAGGAAAAGGGGTCAGCAGTATATAAAGAGACTACCTCAAGAAGCCAGTGAGCATTCTAAATGTCATCAGCACAGTAAGTCCTAGCCAGATACCAGTGAAGCCCCACATTGAAGCAGCAACAAGCATGAGGCCTGATGCGAACACTGCAACAACAATCTGCAAGCATGGAGGATAATACCTAGATGCATGATGCTAAAGAGAACACGCATTAATGCTTTAAAACAAAGGATTTCTTGCCAATCTTACCATAGAATATGCTGCATATGTAAAGTCTGAGGCTCCAAAATGAAGGCCATCAAACACAAAAGCCACAGAGTTCAGTGGCTGGGTGGCAGCAACATACTGCAAAGAAGTAACAGCCTGTTTTAGACGTTGTCAAGGGATGTGGTCTAGAATCAAGTTGCATTGATTCAAAGTGAACTTTACTCACAGGGGTCCCTATTTCTAGAAATTTATGCACCATATGATCACTAGTAAACAATTTGGAAAATGTACTGAGACCAACACCAAGAATCATAGATAACATGATACCAAAGGTAAAACCAATCTGCATAACCCTCAGAAATTGAGACATAACTTGATTAGCAGATTAGTTTGTGGAAAACCAAGCGTAGATTAGCCCATCATCTAGCTTAGACTTTTAGAGAGCATACATGCTCAAAACAAGTGGTCTTATTTTCTCACCTGTAGTGTCCTAAAAGCAGCACCTTTTGCCAGCTCAAAGTCACCTTTGGCCAAAGCACTGGCTATGATAGCCTGCACATTGCATCATATGATTAGTTCAGCCTTGATTGTTGACATCTGAAACGCTTTGTGAGAATTGGAACCCTCAGGACCTGACCAGCAAGTGCGATCGCATCTGAAAGAAGAGATGTTGCAAGCCAAACTTGCATGCAGATCTGATGGGCAGCCATAGCAATAGCACCTTGCCTTGCAGCCAGTGAGGTGGCCAAAGTCAAGCTGAGCATCACTGCAGCTGAACGAGCTAACAAAAGGCCTCCTATCAGATCGACAATATAAGGAAGCTTAGTCAATTTGGAGATGGAGGTGGAGACTTGACGGAATCAGATGGATCATTTCATGTAACACAAATGCAATTGGGAAGCTTAAGCAAGCACAATAGCATAAGCTATCATGTATCATGTTAGAAACTCAAAGGACCAACCTACCATTTTTTAGAAACAGAGCAAACTGCAGTCCACCCAGTTTTGGTGGGAAGAGCACCACTTTTTTGCAAAGCTTCATCAGAAGGATTAGGGAAATTAGATACCTACAAGCAACGTATCCGAGCTTCCTGTTACGTCTATCTTTAGATTCATTAACAGTCATTTTAAACAGTTGAGCATAAACATTTCTCATACTGAGATATTACTGTGGCGACAGCCGACCCGCTAACACCATAACCAAACGTAAACATCAGAATAGGAACAAGTATCATATTCACAATGTTTCCGAAAGCTGCACCAGAAGGTCGGATATGTTTCAGACTTGATTGAATAAGCCTCAATGAGCGGAACGAACCCAAAGATGGTTAACTCAAGCTCACCTGTGGCAAAGAGAGGGGTTTGAGTATCTTTGAAGCCTCGGAAGACACCTTGCACCACCAAGGATAAGACGACTGCTGGAGAACCTAATGAACGCAGCCAAAGGTACTGCTCAGCTGGTCTTCGCATGTTGGAATCCTGCACAGTAGTCAGCCAAATATTGTGGAGATGTACCATGTAGTCTCACTTTGGAATGTGTCAGAGGCTACCTTGGAAATGCCCATAAGATCCAGAATCCGTCCACATCCCAATGTCAGAAAAGCAAGCTCAAAGATGCCCAGGATAGAACCTACAATTAAACCTGTTGAAATGGCAGGTAAAGTCTTTCGCTGCGTGCCAGTGCTTTCCTCAATTGCTTTGCTATTATGATTCTTGTCCATGGGACAGTGTGAACCTGCACCACCAGAAGTCAGCTTGAATTTAGAAAGAGAATTTTTAAGCTGAGAAAAGTTAATTTATGCAAGCAACCTATGGGTAGTAGTCCTGGGAGGCTTGATTAGGGTACCTTCACGTCTAGGTCCCAATGCCTGCTAAGTCTAGATTAGTATTCTGAAGGATATTCTAAAGGCAGTAGTAAGCTGGCTTTTGAAGAAGTTTTGCAAAATCATCTTGACGTTGCCATGAGTATCATGAGGTATGCTAAAGCCACTGTCAACTATGAGACGCGTTTAAGGAAAAATTTGGAGCGATGCCTTAATGGTTATACAAAAACAGATTGGGCTCAAGGTATTCATCATAGACAAAGCTCATTGTGAGCTTGATTAGAAACATGACCGGCCAGATAACATGAAAAGTCTGATGTTGTTTCAAGTAGTACGTATACGGGTTTTGCAGGAGCAGTGGCGTCATGAGTGTGCGGGCGTGCGTGTGTACACCTTGATCCCTTTCCCTTCGACACAGGGCTAACATACAACAGCTTATTATGAAAAAAAGTTACAGTGTTGATCAATGCACGTACAAGTAGCTCCACATATTTTTAATTTTAATGTTTTTGTAAATGAGGTTCTTTTACGGACAACTTTGTATTTGGGTGGTCCTCACTAAAATGGAGGGAATATCATACATTCCCTCAGCATACCATGCCTCTGGAAGTGATGCTACTCCGTTTGATCACTTCCCATCCTGTGAAGTGCTCTATGGTGACTCAAGAGGCACCTGGTCGACTGTTGATCAAGAGATCATCGTCGGAAAGAGAGTATCGAAAATGAATAGAGAATAGTGCCAAAGGATTTCAGAAGAAAACCCCTTTTATTTTTTTGAGAACAGAGTGTAAAACTTTATGATGTTAGCTGGGACTTTACCTGCCCTCAATCGTACCTAGCTAGGTATGCGGTGCCTCTCGAGCAGAAGCTCATGATGTTATGCATTGTATGAAAAACACCGAGAAAGACTCCGTTTTCCTGATAGACTAAGTTTGCTATAAACTTGACCTGGAGTCATGTCGGTGAATACGTTCAGATATAGAAGCTGTACTTAGTTTGTCTAGTACACTTGCCTTCACTTGCAATGAAAGCATTTTTCTCTTCAACATCACAGGACCCAGACAGACCAGTTTCCAGCTGAATTTCAGATACATGTCCTGATTCTGTGCTGTCTTCCTCTGCTACAAGTGACGTTGTGAGGTTTAACACGGGAAAATTCAGTAGCTTTGATACCAAATTGAAAACTGCAATGGACACCCCAACGGCGGCTAGCTCCACGGAACCTTCAAAAACAACGAAACTGGAATCATCAGTACAAAATGGATTATCAAGCATAAAACTTTGAGCAATAGATGAGTGAATGGCACCCATTGATGTTACACCACATACCCAAAAAAAACAGGTCTTTCAGTAATGCTTGGAAACTGTAAAGAAAGATTTTATACTCAGAATTTTGATTCAGGCATATCTGAACCACATTCTTGCTATGAAAGGTCATCATCTTGAAGTCTATGAGAGTGGCCTTGAAGGGAATGTTGTCTCCCGAAACTGTTCCCATACGTCAAACAAAAGTAACGTTCTTTCTGTTGCTAATGGGGATGGAGATTTCTCTTGGCATACCTGTTTATTTGTGGCACATAGGAGGGTTAATTTCTTGGAAGCTGTACAAGGCTATGAATAAGGGAGAGCACATATAGCAAGCCTTGCAACCAAAATAAGTAGAAATAGATGCTACTTTGGGGCTGTGTAGAGAAACAACTGGGTGGGCTCACAAGAGAAGGCATCCCCATTAAGTGCTGTCGATGTAGGGTGAAGATTATAGATTTAGGCTAAAACTTCTCTTTCTAGTTTTCCTGTATAAATATTTTGTTTCTTCTCCTTTAGACTTGTCATGTGAAAAAAATAGATGGATAAAAGCTTTTAAAAAAGGACTAGTGTTCCTGCTCCCAGAATAGGCCCCTAATTTTCGATGACCTTGCATCATGCGGAAATGGGCCAATGATCAATATTCGGTACAACAAAGCTATTCTGTGAATTCATAACCAAATACTAATGCCATAAGAGCATTCTACCTAGCTGGCCGATAAAAAATGTGTCCACTAAGGAGGCAAGAGGATCGGCTGCCAATGCAACTAAAGCTGGAAAGGCGATGATGGCAATGTCCTGTCCAAGCTCATCATTCTTGAAGACCTTGCTAAACAAAAAAAAAACCAATTTGCAATAATCAGTTCTAGGTTTGCCGCAATTACTTGTTTGGAAAATTAGTCAAAAAATTATTTGGTATACTTGCCTGGCACCTTCAAGGAAAATCTTTAAGCAGCATTGATTGCTCTCCTTGAGTTGAGATTCTGGTTGTGTTAAACTACCTTCTTTAAGAAACATGATCAAGGTGGCTTACTAGACTTTTGGCATAAGAGAATCCAAAAGTAGGCTGTTCATGTCGGATATTCGGAGCATCAGCTCATCTTTGCTACGAACGAATTGTACTTTGCAGACACGCCGCTTGCTCAACTCTCATGCTCCCACTCTCAATCATCTTCAACACTCAGAAATTGTAGTTAGACAACGAAAGCTCAAACTCAGCACTCGAATCAACATCTTAACATAGAATTTCATGAACAAATTGGGGCTGAGGGTAGGTGCAACGTGCTAATGGATCATTGTAACCATTCTCAAGCATAATTATAAGTATTTGACACCTCCACATAATTTTTTGTTTTATATAATTTTGTGAGCTATGTCATTTTTACCTTAATCTCCATTGGCTCTTGGAGAGGACAGGGTGGGGTCTTTTAAAGCTTCCTCTATGCCAAACATTACACACTTTATGCTTCACAATAGCTGTTAAGGTTTGGATCAATACTTAAACATAATTTCACCCATATGACAACGGTATATAATAAATTTAGTAACTGGAGGATAAAAACAATCCTTGGAGCGACATATACTGATACACATTCATTGACTACGCTTACTGTTGGCGTACACCATTGTCTGCCCTAAAACGAGCCCTCATAAAGAGCTTTTCTTTGCCTTCCTTTATTTTGCAAGGAGGGATTTTAAATAGTTGAACTTTACAAATGGAAGAGGCATGCTTGCATAGGATGCTAAAGGAAAGGCTGAATGTTGGAAATTGCCTACTACACTTGAGCACATGAAAATTTATAGGAGAAGTAATTGAGGTGAGTGGATTAAAGCTAAATCTTTCCTTATTTTTACCTATAGGGAAAAGCCCAAGATTGGCTAGGAACCGAATGTGAGCTTCTATGCACAAGCACAATCCTTTCATCGCTAGGTTACAAATCCACTAGCCTATGCACTTAATAGAAAGATTTTCTTTGCTAAAACAAATTAGTGCCTCTGTTATATGGGACAAGAAGGAGCCACAGCTAAAGTCTAAAAGGAGCTGGAAAATGCAATTATGTCAGAAGCTCGGTCATAACACAGATGATTGACATCAAGATGATTGTGAAGATTTGAATTATGTGGAATTATGAATATGATTTATGTAAGCAATGCTGAAATAACTAGAGCTAATGAGAGCATAATTCAATAGGAAAGGCCGAACAACGACCTCTCTTGGCACAAAACAGTTTTCTTCAAAGCTCTGTAGCTCTACAAAACAGCAACTTTTGAGCAATTATGTCGCATGAAAGGGGAAAACACGGCTTATATTGTAAAATTTGTACTTATGGAAATGGATCAAAACTGTTCAGAAAGGATATTTATATGGATTGGGATGCAAGAGAGATGGATAAGTAGCCTAAATTGACAGTGAACGGTCACATATCATCCAATAATGCGCGATCGCAACCTGATGCTCTTGCAGCTTTATGACATCTGTGCCAAAAACAAATGTGCAAACAAGTTAGTCTAAGCTCAAGTGTATGCGTGTCTCTGGCAAGCAGCAACAACTGTCTTGTTCATGCGATTATTGCACTTGCCGATGAATCATGCAGAGCTACATAACAACGGAGTTCTGGTCATGAATACGACGTCCCCTCATCCTCCAAAACCTAACTATCCCATCACCACATATCACCTTTTCTTGGTTCTTTTCTCAGCAGAAAGCCTCTAATTTCTGCCTCTGAATCAACTACTAACGCGTTATTCCCCGAGTCAGAGCAGACATTACCAACAGCACAACATGTGTATATAAGCTACCATCTGATGGTAAAAAAATGGCATAATTGAAGGTGGAAGATGATGCAGGTGAACATACATGTTGAGCTTCAATGGGGAGCTTCAAAGATATAGAGGGGAGCATCTGAAGCCTCCAGAGAAAGCTCTATTTTCTTCTTACCACGGCTGCGGCTGTCTTCTTCTTGTTGGGTGCGCATGGCTTTTATAAAGGAGTGGGTAATGTAGTGCCCATGGCATTTGTGTTGGCTGCGAAAAAGCATACAATCCTACAATACTGATATTGTGAGTGCTTCAACTAACATCTAACCTAACATAATATCTAGACTAACATAATATGGCACAAGGGGGAGGCCTTGACAAGTGTAGAAGTCTGCGACATGAAGGCTAAACTCCAAAACTGACAAAAGCCCCTATGCACGAGAGAGAGAGAGAGAGAGAGAGAGAGAGAGAGAGCGGTTGGCCGTATTAGTACTCTTTAAAACCATACACAACTCCTTTTTCAAAAGAGGAAATTTGTATAAATCCAAATTTTAGACTGTATTCTTCCGTTTATTTTTTATCCAACCGGCGTTATTGAATTTTCGAGCGGCACAATTGTAAGCCGAGGCACACTCATTGACTACCTGGATGTGATCATGTGTGGATGGTATACAGAGCTCTAGTCACTATGGGGCTCAATTCTAGGTGTGATCATGTGTGGATGGTATACAAAGCTCTAGTCACTATGGGGCTCAATTAGGGGAGAAAGTTATGTATGAGTAGGTTGAAAATTTGAGGAAAGCAAGCCATGTTGGGAGTGGCTGTCGTGGAGGGTATGATGCTTAGACTCCATAACTTGCAAGGGGCTCTTTTCCAATTCCCCAACACCCTCTCTCACAGCAATAAAGTGGGATTGAAGCCAAATTGTTGCATCATACGGATTGGCGATAGGCTTAAGCATGCATAGGAGAGTGTGATATCCTCTCTCTCAAAGAGCATACTTTTGCAATTGCGGGCTTAAACCCCATAAGTTGATTGCCGATAGGCTTAAGCATGCATAGGAGAGTGTGATATCCTCTCTCTCAAAGAGCATACTTTTGCAATTGCGGGAATAAACACCATAAGTTGATTGCCGATAGGCTTAAGCATGCATAGGAGAGTGTGATATCCTCTCTCTCAAAGAGCATACGTTTGCAATTGCGGGCTTAAACCCCATAAGTTGATGTTGGCTTTACCTTTGTCCTTGAGCTTGCAATATGTAAATGGTTGCTTTTGTGCTTCACAAACGGATGGTTCATCGGATAAAATAGGTTACAATTCATTTTTTTATCAAGTGACCCATAACTCGTGACTCGGTCACCCAAGTATGGAACCCCTCACCATTGAATTTTTCCACTCCCTTTTCTTCCATTGTCCTTATGGAGAGGTCATAGCATTTGGAGGTTACCCAAGGACAGTCTCTTAACTCCTTAAAATAGAATAAACACTAACATATCATCTCCAAAGGAAAGAGATATAACATACATTTCAATTTTGGTTATGCTTAGGTGTAGGAATTTTTATTCAAGTGGAGAGAGAGAGAGAGAGAGAGAGAGAGAGAGAGAGGCTCTTGTTTGAAAATCTTTGATGAATAACTTTGTTTCCCTTTGATGCTTGTGGAAACAATCTATTAGTAGAAGTAAACCTTTGCTTTGCTATTGCTGGAAAAATATGTGTGTAAGCTTGAAGTTGGTATTGCAGTTGATATGTGATCCTCCTCTTGGCAAAGGTGGCACTTTAATAGTTTGCCTAGCTATCAAACCCAACCAAGTATATAGGCTCGATTGAAATTGACCTACGTCTACCCATAAAGGTAAAGAGGTTGGCCCCAATGTGACTAGTCACCAATGGATCCACCTTAAGAAATAGGTCCAATTTGATAAGCCCTCAAATCCCGTACCGAAAAAAATGTTTGGATATTTAAATATTGTTTGCGGATTTGGTTATAATGATGATGATATGATGGTCAATTGTTATGATGTTAATCCATAGTAAATTGATGAATTGGCAAACAAGTGATGGTTTCAAGTTTAAATTGTGCAGCCACATCTTTGAAGCAAATGATTTGCACCAATCATTATATCTCTATTATGTGAGTGGTTATATTGCTATTGTAAATAGAGTCTCTTGTGTTATTACCCAAGGTGGAGTGTATGTATTTTGAGCTTGACTTGTCATCCATAAATTAAATACATGTATAAGGATGAAGTTCACTTCTGCATGGGGGGAGATAGCACCCATACTTGTGCCGTTTTTCTCAAGTGAATGAAGCTTTTCTACAACGCCAATGTATTACGGCTTGGGAGAAATCCGGTGCGCTTCATACATTACACCACCTATATTGCCCCCAACTACAAAACCATGTTCTTCGCTGAGAGAGGAAACCGTACTCACACTTACATGCTTGAGCCTATTCCTTGTCCGCGATATGCACTATCGCAGCAATTCGGCTTAGCTCCCATTTTCTTCGATGCGAGATAGGGCGTTGGGGCAATGGAGAAGAGTCAAATCGATTGTGCACATTATGCTCACTGCAAGTTCGAGAGTCTGAGTACCACACACTACTAGAGTGCTCAGCTTTTGATCACATCCGAACTTGCTTCTCTCACATTTTCAGCCATAACTTAGACCTACACACTTTCCTCTCCCAGCCAAAGTGTGGGCTCTCCATTGCGACTCTCATCACTACAATTTTGGAGCATCGAGAGTCACTCATCAGTCATACACATACTACATCACATGTAACTTTGGTCCCATAGGTCATATTTGACCTCCGAGGACGATAATAAAATCTATCTATCTTCTATCTATCTCTCTTTCATGCATAGCACTACGGTTGCAGAGATGTGCATGTTGCTCTCTCTTGTACTCTCTCATGTTTCTCCATGAATTTTGTAGCAAGCTTGACTCCCAAGGCATGCTCAAATCCATCATATTATCTTGTATATGTATTTTCATGTGTTTTTGTAGGGACACATTTCTACTAGTGTTGCAAAACCACTTGGATTCCTCACACAAAAAAATTGAGTGGACCTTCAACCCATGTCCTTGAGTCTTCTCAAATTAGCGTCAATGAGCTAGCCATGCTACCCCTTATGGGGTTGCATGGCGGAGAGGAAAAGAAAGGATTCTTATTTTGGACATTGCAAAGGTTTGCATGCTTGTTCGTGGTGCTGCGCGCGCACACACACAAATAGCAATAGCTTAAGGGATTGATTAGTAAGGATGAAAAATCCTCAAATCTAGTGATTAAGGGATTTACTAAAAGCACTTGTGGAGGTCTTCTATAGCACACAATAAAATAATCAAGAAATGATTGCTTGTTGTGCATTGAAGTTAGTGAAAAATGGCACAAAATATCACATAAATATAAGGGGATAGAGTTCAAAATGAGGCAAATTATTCTTGGGAAACCACTAATTGATCATGGAGCAATATATTGACCAATCAAGTGTACATTTAGAGATGTTATTAGAGGATGCAAGAGGAGATTAATGCAAAAGTATGTAATGTAAGACACACACACACACACACACACACACACACAAAACGTGAAACTTATTCTCTACTAACCAAAGCTTGATTGGCCAAGATTATTGATGGTGCATGGGACTAGAACCCAAGAGCCTAATCACACTTGGTTAATCTCAAAATTTATTATAAAGAGTAATTATTACTAATACTAATGAGGCCCAAAGGGATTAGTGATTTACTAACCCTCTTGTGACTCTGGTATCACTGGTTAAGTTACGAAGAGTTAATTAGAATAGCATTCATGATAATTAGGAGAGTACTTCAAAAATGAACTAGACTTGCATTATTGAAATGAACACTAAAAAATTAATTCTTTTTTCTTTCCCAAGAAATGAGGTATAGAGGTTAAACTTTTATGTCCACATGAAAGGAGAAATTCTACCCCAAAATAGAGAAACATAGTGTAAAAACCTAAAAAAGTAACCTGAGTTTCTTCACTTTGCTCTTGGCAAATTCAAGGAAAGGCATTTTGTATGTTTGGAAAAATGATTTTTCCCGAACACTGACTACAAGGCTGTTAAAATCTTCCTTTAGTTATCCCAACTAAACAAAAGAAGAACTCAAGCATTCAATGCTTGACATGCAAAGTCAAATGTACGTGTGCCTCCCCTCTTCACTACGGCTTGTTTTAGAAAGCCAAAAATATTGACTATCATTGTTAAGAATTAGGCTATGGTCGCGTGAGACTTAGTTATTAGTCATTTGAACAAATAACTAAGCCACATTCTTGGCCACACGCAAAAAGGAGCATTAAATGAATAACCATGCCCACCCTTTGTAACTATGCCGATTTTAGCATAGTTGTGAAGTTGAAGGCTTAGTTGGGAGGATGAATGAATAACTAAGCCTCACATGACCATGCAAGAGGTTTTAATTATTCATCTTATGTTCTGTCCAAGCATAGTTGGCTTAGTTATCTATACCTGATAACTAAACCTCACGTGACCAAAGCCTTGTATGGGCATTTTGTTCTTTTAATTTCATAAAGGCAGCATATTTTTCATATAAAATCCCATGAATCTTTGTTGAAATATGTGAAATGTGTCTTCCCCAAAGCATGCTACATGCCTTTCAATGGTCTTCAATATGATTAATTGCTTTTGCAAATTCAATCATTATCTTATCACAATTTAAATGATTCTCCCTTCACTACAACAAAAAAAGGTGCCTTCGACGCAGATTTCGACGCGGGACGTCGAAAAGTGCATCGAAATATTCGTCCCTGTGAAACCGTCAAAATACGCATCAATATGTTTGTCGAAAGGCTTTTTCTTCGACGCGTATTTCGATGCCCCTATCGACGCGTATTTCGACGACCATATCAAAAAAAAAATCTTGGACAGAGGATAGGCAGCCTGGCCTGTGCCCAGTGAAAAGATGGACATAGCCACAACCAAATTGCCTGTCCTCTGTCCCAGAAAGCGAGCAGTACCAAAATCAACTGTGCTCCCGCATAAATTTTGGTAGAGTTCCCTTCGTTTTAACATAAACGTTTAAAAAAAAAACCATATGTATACGCCTCTTACATGATATGCATGTAGGATCTCATATGAGATTTAAAGCACAACTTGATGCAAGAAATGAAACGAACTTTGTGCAAAACCATAACCAAATTAAAACCATAACCATAACGAACTTCATATATAACGAACTTTGTGCAAAACCATAACCAAATTAAAACCATAACCATAACCATATTGATCAAAACCATAACGATAACCATAACCATAAACAAAGCAATAACCATAACCATAACCATAAAGTTAAACATAACCATAAACAAAACAATAACCATAACCATAACCATGTTTAAACAATAACCATAACCATAACCATGTCTATACAAGAAAGAGACACAGAGATGTCTCCGTGTCTCACAAAACATATATAGAAATCCACTGATGACTCCGCGTCACAATCTGCACATAAAGGACAAGTCACAAAATTAGTATGATATTATTTCACATATACTTAATTAATTAAATTAACTCACATATATTAACGTCTCACCTCAGGATCAGCGAGACTCCAAAGCCTCCCAGTCTATAGGCTCTCTTGCGGGCAGCAAGATCATTCAATACTTCATAAATACCTCTCCGATATCCATCTGTCTCCTCCTGGCGTGTTGGGGCTCGATGCATTGCAAGATTCTGCGTTTATACGAAAATCAAAGTAATTAAAAATACATGATTCATCGCGTTTTTAAAAAAACGACATAGCTAGGATTGGATTGGAAACTCACAAACTCATAGCGAAAGGTGTTGAAGCCTCCGTTGCCAAGATGAGATGTGCCCCTGGTCATCTGTCGTACCTCCACGGCCTGACATTGCTGTCTGAACCGCGTGTCCGCTGTCTGCTCGTCCTCCCTGATCTGCTGCCACGTCTCGTGTGAGATGCTCGAAGGCTTCGACGAGCCTGTCCTGAAAGCTCGACGAGCTGCATCTCAACGATGTTTCACGGTGTCCCGTGCAACACCCGTGATCCACCTCCTCGGAAGCTCCTCTGAACCCGGAGCAGGCTAATACTCTCTCATGATGGTCTCCACTATATAATTAACTCTGCTGTGATCCTGATCCAGGCCAAGGTATCATAATGTTGGTCGAAAAATGCAGCTCTCGAGCTAACGAACCCGCTGTCTCATCTCAGTCCCGACTCTACCCATGTCAACCTGTCCATATGCCCGTACAGTATAGACCTTGGAGGCACTAGGATAGTGTGGCCCCTAAGGTGTCCGAGGTGTGCTAAGAGGTGTGTCGAGAGGTGTGCCTGGGTAGGACGGGGGTCGTGAGCGAGGAGGGGTCGAAGCATCTGTGGACCCTCCTCCACAACAACCACCACCTCCACCTGACGATCACTGAGATCGGCGAGTGCGCCTGTGCTGCGGAGATGATGACGTACCCACCTCTGCCGTACCCCTAGGTGTCGAAGCGGTCGTGATGGGAGACCTCGCAGGCGTCGTATACATAGGCGTCCCCCCCCCCCCCCCCCCCCCCAATAGGCGTCGGACCCTCGGGTGTGAAGCCCGGAGACGTGATACCCCTGCTCTGGCTACCCAATACTGAGACTCATCTACCATCTGACTGGGCGTCATCCGTGTGATGAAGCCCATAAATGCATCCGCACTCATAGAAACTGGATCTGGATACTGGTCTGCCATACTAAAGTCCTGCACAAAGAAAGTAAAAGAAAGCGTCAGAACACCTTTGTTTAAATTAAGAAAGAGCTTAATTTTAAATCAACGTCTTCACACAAACACTTACAAGCCTCGACTAGTGAGGCATCATCGATAAGATCTTGCACCGTATCATCGTCTATCTCTAACTGCTGCAGACATAACTCTGTCCCAACTCGTTCTGGCAGATTGTCTTCATCCATTGCATCTTCATCTACAAGTATCATATCTGCCTCGTCTGCGTCATCCCTCGTATATCTGTCAGCTTCCTCTGCCATACCTTCGTCCATCTCATCTAATGTCACAGTAGCATCTGTGTCGTCTGGCCAACTTTCCTCCAGGAGCTCTTGCCCCTTAAATACTTGTTTATTTCTTGGAGCAAGCTGAACCACAAACCACCATTGTCGCTCTCGAGGGTCCGATACAAAAACCACTTCCTCGCAATGTTCGGGGAGAGCAAACGTGTCGCTCGCATCTGTCCAAACCTTTGTAGAATCTATCTACACAAGCTTGTTTCCATCTCTGCGTACTGTTGCATTGCGACCAGAAGTAATCACTTTGAACCACTTCACATTGCGACCAGAAGTAATCACCTTGAAGTAATCTCTCTCTCTCTCTCTCTATCCATTTCCGTAGCTATCTCTAGTTAATTCTCTCTCTCTCTCTCTCTTTCCCTATCTCTCTCTATTTATCACTCTCTATCTCTCTATTTCTCTCTCTCTCTCTCTCTCTCTCTCTATATATATATATATATATATATATATAGAGAGAGAGAGAGAGAGAGAGAGAGAGAGAGAAAATAGTGTGATATATATATATATATATATATATATATCACTCTCTCTATATATATATAGAGAGAGAGGGAAATAGAGATATATATATAGAGAGAGAGAGAGAGTGTGATATATATTCTCTTTCCTTATCTCTCTCTCTATATCACTCTCTATCTCTCTATTTCCCTCTCTCTCTCTCTCTCTCTCTCTCTCTCTCTCTATATATATATATATATATATATATATATATATAGAGAGAGAGAGAGAGAGAGAGCGGTATATATATAATTGTTCTCAGTTGCTCTCTCTCACACACACACACACAGCCGTTTTTTGACCTAGTAGACAGCAGTTCACTCTTTTGACCATAACTTGCTCATCCGAACTCCGATTTAGGTGATCTATAGCCTCAATCGAAGAGCACGAAGCCCTCTACGCATTGATGTAAAGACAAAATTTTTCTGTGTAATGGAAGGCTTTGCTGTAACAGCATCTCAGAACTGAAAAAACTGTCAAAACTTTGCGTTTTTGTTGCCGACTTGAAGGCAATGTCAGACAAAACTCGCAAGGGTGGAAAAGCCACACTCGCCATGGAGAATGATGCAAAATCTCCAAGGAATTTGGATGCTAATCCAACCACATCGTCTACAACAACGGAAGCAATGATCATGGCTTACTTGATCTCGTTACAAGAAACCGTCAACAAGCAAGGTGAAGAGTTGCGCGCACTTGCAATGGAGAATGGTACTTTAAGAGTTCTCGTTGTGGAGAATGAGCACCTCAAGAAGGTTCTTGAAATGCAAACAACGCGCTTGATGCATCTTGAGAATGAAGTTCAAGAATGTAAACGCTCTCTTGTGGACATGAATGTAGTGAAAGAGCGCTTGAGCAAAGTTGAGAGTGATCATGTATTGAAAGAGGAAACGATAGATACAATACGACATGATGTATGTGAGATGAGAAATGCATCCAAATCATGGGCTGATATATGTAAGGATAATGTGGTTTCTACATCTCCTATCACGCAAGCCGTTGTCCAAGCAAAGAATGTAGAGAATGTGGACACTCAAGAATTGCAAGAACGACAAAAACGCTCAAAGAACATCGTCATTCGTGGAATCAAGGAGGAAAGCATGGAAACACCCCAATCTCTTGCGGTTGCTATTGAAGAGTTTTTTGCTACACACTTTGGCATGTCAGGAATCATGGCTTATGGTGCACATCGAGTTGGAAAACAAGGAGTCCCTCGCTCGGGAGAAAGACCTATTGTATGTACCATGGCTGATGAGGTAAAGAGAAAGATCATCCTTGACAATGGTTGGATCTACCTCAAAGGAACGGGTTGTAATGTATATGAGGATCGCACTCTTATGCAACAAAATGTACGTCGCAAAGCATACGAGGAAAGAAGCAAGAAGGTTAAGGTATCATCTCAAGAAGAAAAGGCACTTGAGGAGGATGCAAGTCCACCCAACAAATAGGGACACATGATCTATGAGACCAACTCACGCTTGCGAATAAGCTTTTGGAATTGTAACGGGTATCCATGGAATGCGGGAATTGGCATTGATGAGCTTACCAATGACTCCGATGTGATACTTCTTGTCGAAACATGGGAGCATGATGCGCAACGAATTCTTGGATTTGACAAATACGATGTACATTCTTTGATGTGGGCCAAAAATGCAAAGCAACGAAGAGGCCAAGGAGGCATAGCATGTATGACCAAAAAGGGTTTGAAAGATGTTTCCATTGTCAAAGAAGATAAGTATAAACGCTACTTATGGCTGAAAATCAGCCCACCAAATGGTCAAGTCATGTTTGTGGCCGGCTGCTACATTCCTCACTATGACTCCAACTTTTATGCTCGCTTGAATATGGATAGAGATCAGCCCTTTGTTGAACTAGAGGAAGACATTGCTTATTACAAGGATCAAGGTGAAGTCATTGTTTTTGGAGACATGAATGCTCGCACAAATATGTTACAACACGACACACAACAAGTCGACATGCCGCATGTATCAAGAAGAGTGGATGACTCATACATGTATAATCGAAGTTCTAATGATGCAAAAGAAGTGGATCACTATGGAAAGTCACTTCTACATATGTGCAATAGTACCGGAATGCTCATTGCAAATGGTGTATCTCTATGGCAAGGCACCAATGACTTTACATGTAGAAAGCACAATGGTGCTAGCGTGATTGACTATATGTTGTTCTCAGAAGCCACTCTAGAATGCATACAAAGCTTTACACTTGGTGAATGGAATCCGGAATCGGATCATAGGATGTTATGTATTGACCTCAAGTGTGGTAAACGGCCCGAGCATGTAGCCTCCAATCATGATGTGAATCATTTGTACCTACGTCTAGACTTCAAACGAGCACTTATATATGCTGATATGGTGGACCAAATGTTAAGCATGATAGAGCATCAAGGGAGCCCAACATTAGAATGCAAGTGGAAAGTTTTCAAAGAAGTAATTTTCTCTTGTGCGAAGGAATGCTTTTCGGCGAAACACATGTCTTGCAAAAGGTCTAAGAAGGGTAGCACCAAGAAGAAATGGTTTGACATGGAATGTAGTCAAGCCCGAAAACACTTGCTAAGATTGGATGCAATCAAAGACAAGGAAGTTTACTTGGAATGTTCACACACATACAAAGCACTTGTTCAAAAGAAGAGGAGAAGGTGGGAAGTCGAAAAACAACTTCTTTTAGCACAAGAGAAAGCACATGCATGTGGCAAGTTTTGGCAAAATCTAAAAGGCAAGCGCGTTGAGAGCTTTGGTGACTTGACTCTTGAGGATATGTATATGCATTGTAAGAACCTCTATGAGCAACCCAATGTTGATAAGATGGAGGGTTGTAGCTCCCTTCCATTTATGTCTCCCTTCTTTACCATTGAAGATGTATGCCGCGCGCTTGAGAAACTTGCTACTCGCAAGGCAGGTGACCTTCAAGGTGTCAAGGCTGAAATGATTAAATGGACAAGCAAGAAAACACGATATTGGATATGCGATATGTTTAACCTTGCACTTCAGTATGGCATGCCTCATGATTGGAGTGCAAATTGGATCAAACCTTTGCACAAAGGAGGAGATGTAAACAATGTGAACAACTATCGCACTATAATGGTTGGTTCTTTGATGGCAAAGTTATTTGGATGTATCATGGAGATGAAGATAAGTGAATGGGCTGAAAAGAATGGCAAACGTGCGCTTGGCCAAGCAGGTTTTCGAAAGCATCATAGCACTATTGATCACCTTGTCACTCTTCGAGTTCTTATGGAAGCGTCTCGATTGAAAGGAAAAAAGTTGTATTGTTGCTTTGTGGATTTCAAGAAAGCTTTTGACATGGTACCGCGAGGAAATCTTTGGAGACGTATGCAAAGCCTTCAAGTGCCGAGAGAATTTATGCATGCAGTCTTTCGCATCTACCAAAAAGTGATTTGTCGATTACGTATGGGAGATGGAATTTCAGAATTTTTTGCAAGCACTATTGGTGTCAAACAAGGATGCCCACTTTCCCCAACCCTCTTTGGGCTACTCATTGATGAATTGGAATACATGGTTCTTGATTTTATGCAGCAAGAAGGCATAGAAGAGGTTAAGATTGGAAATGCGGTGATCATGCTTTTGCTTTATGCCGATGATGTAGTGCTCTTGGCACATACCTTAGAAGATGCACAAAAGCTTATGAGTGTCTTGGAACGCTTTTGCCTACATAGCGGGCTGATCGTGAATGGATCCAAAACCAAGGTTATGCTTGTAAAGACCCTCAATGACGAAAATCCATGCATTGTATACAACAATGAGAAACTTGAAGTGGTAGATCACTTCAAGTACCTTGGCCTTGAGGTTCCATCCAATCATAAATGGAAGGATTGTGCAATGCGTCGCTTGGAAGCCGGAAAGAGGGCTTATTATGCATTTGAGAACATGTGCAATGCAGGAGAGATCAAGTGTTGGGCTCTCAAAAAGTACCTCTTTGACACATTGGTGACACCGGTGCTTCTTTATGGAGTGGAGGTGTGGGGTGGAAGCATCGGGAAGTCTACTTGGAAAGAGTTTGAGAATGTCCAAAAGCGTTTTCTCACCAACTTTCTCCAAGTCAAGACACAAACA